>NC_057799.1:14047727-14199349 GCF_018294505.1 Triticum aestivum | reverse complement strand
TTGGCCTGGCCAACCGCGACTAAAGGCCTTCGGGCCAGCCTGAGGACCTTTAGTCCCGGTTGGCCAGGCCAACCGGGACTAAAGCCCCTCCCGTCCGCCAGCGCGCGCTGGGCCCAGATAGTTGGTCGCGGGCCTCCTCCCAAACCGCGACTAAAGACCCCTTTAGTCAGGTTCGATTATTTTGGAGACTAATGGGGGCGTATGGAAGCCTCTTTTTCTACTAGTGGCTGGTTTTGGGACTGTGGGTGCAATATGCAGAGATGACAGCGGCCTATTCTTGGGGGCTTCGACTCTCTGTTTTAATCACATCACTGATCCGACTACTTTGGAGGCGTTGGCTATCAGAGAAGCCTTAGCATTGGCGGATGATTTGTACGAGAGGAGGATTGAAGTTGCATCAGACTGCAAAGTGGTGGTACAAGATTTACAGCTGGATAACTCGGCTAGCTACGGTGCAATTGTACATGAAATAATAGACCACTCTGCGCTTTTTGATTTCTGCAGTTTTAGTCATGAATTTAGGAGCTCCAATCATGAAGCTCACAACTTAGCGAAGCATGCTTTTTCTCTCGGTGGTGGCCGCCATATGTGGTTAGGTCATCCCGGGAATTTAGCATCCGTCCCTGTAAACATTGTGACGAATTAATAAAGCTTCGTGAGGTTGTCTCAAAAAAAAATTGCAATTCTATTTCCAGAAACTTTCCTCCACTTAAAATTCACTATAAAAATGCTATCCCACAATTTCATTTTTGAATCTCGTTATTATATTTATTTATTTTCTTTAGCCACACAAAGCTAATATCGGCATTGAAAGGCATACAAATTCTTTATTCTTTCTGCTAGAACAAACTTTGATTCTTCACACCACTACAATGGAAACTTAAAAGTATATACAAAATCTTGTAAATCACATACATTTGATACTAGGGGCTCTCAGTTAGGACTCGTGGCTCTAAAGGGCATCTCGATCACATGGTAATTTTACAGTTCTCCAATATGTTTATATTCGAATGCAAGATTATATGATTTACAATTCGATGTTTGTAATTTTGTTTCTAAAGTATGGTGTATTCACATTCACAAGTCTTCCAGGGTTAGATTTTTTTTTTTCAATTTTCACATAACTTCAGTAAGTTGTACGTACTATGTTATATTTATCTCATGCATATGTACATCTAGCCATGATCTATAAAATATTTTTTGCGAATAATCATGATGTGCCTGGTCACTATGTTGGCAGTGGCGCAGTAGAAATATTTGACCTCACATTAGTCTTGGAACGGCTAAATTTAAGTACGGTTTACATGTACCGGGGTTTGGGTTTAGCCACACCCTTCTCTAAATTTAAGTACTCATTTCTTGCATGATATCTCCACCTTGTGTGCAACAATGAACGAGTTGAACACCTCATTGCCTGCAAGGAATCGGCCAACACTCCAAACCCGCTGTGCTTGATGACATCATCTAGGTCCACTACGGAATATAGGAACGCATCACCACTGATGGACGTCTGTCGCATGATGACCCATGAGGCGGCCGCTGCTGCGGTGGACGAGCTCGAGGCTGCAAGGGGTGGGTTCGATCGGCACCACTGGGGAAATGGAGAGGAAGGAGAGAGAGATGACGAGGTGGTATGGATATACGTACACTAGCTAAATGCTGGAGCATCACCACTTATTTGATTCGGCCAATCATTGTTAGTTGTTGGGACTGAACAGCTGTTTGTACTTCTTTTTTCCGAAACGGATAGGTACCAAAGACCATACACAAAGTCCATTGACTTAGAAATAAAGAAGTGCTCTGATAATTGGCGGATAAACCTACCGTCAACGAAGGCAATATTTGGGTACATAGCCCGTGCGACCTGGCTCACAATAGACACACGACATACCGTGAACAAGAAAATATCATCGAGGCAACACACAAGTTTTTCCAGCATCACTCCTGGACCAAGCGACTCCGTCTTTACCGCGGACGGCCCATCACTGCACTAGACACTCCAAGCCACACTAATAACTGCCAAATAGTCGGTGTCGACGAAGGGGCAGCTCCGAGTGTGAAGGCGACCTATAAAGGAGAATCGTGCAATTTCGACATAGGAAGGATCACTAGCCAGTGGCGAATTCTAGGGTCGGGCTTGAGCCTGGCCCCCAAAATCACAAGTATAAATTTAGAGAAAAGTATACCCCCACCCCCTTCTCTCCTTTCCAATTGAATCAAAATTTAGAGTGGCGGAAGTGCACGATGCACACCCCACACATGAGAGAGACGGAGGTAGGGGAGGAGTTGGGGGTGGGCACTTTGTTGTCTAGTATCACTTCAAATCCTATCCAATACCATCCGGGGGGACATTGATATGGTTTTGCTAGAGTTGGGGGTGATTTAACCGGTTTGAGAGTTTCAGGGAAATTTGATCCAATTGGAAACAGCCCAAAGCCAGAAAATCACCGCGCCTCTAAATAGCCCAGCCCAGAAAACTGACTGTAGTACCACACTCAGAAGTCACAAGACCACAACCCCATTCCAGGTAGATCTCCTTGTTTTTTTAACCGTATGTGAGGTCTCCTAGTTCGACGCCCAATTCACCTGACGCCTGAAATCAATAGAAATGGGTTGGCCCACTCTGGCAACCTCACATAAACGGTATGTCTTTTTGGTTTTTCTATTCGTTTTTTCCTCCTTTGTCAATTGTAAATTTTAACATTTTCCTTTCGGATCTTTTGAAAAACAAAAAAGAAATTGGCGTGTGTTTAAAAAAATCTTATGAATTTAAAAATTATTCACCGTGTATTAAAATTTGTTTATTGTACATTTAAAAATTTCATCTTGTATTAAAACAATGTCCACCATATATTTTAAAAAGGAAAATACCCAAAGGAAACAGGAAACAAAAATTAAAAAAATAAATACCTAAAAAACTACTCCCTCTGTTCCAAAATAAGTGTCTCAAGATTAGTATACCTACAGTTAGTACAAAGTTAAGACACTTATTTTGGGACGGAGGGAGTACATACCTAATAATAAAGGGGCTATTGCTTCTGGGGTACGGCACAGAAGTTGCCCACAAAGTTGTAAAATATTACACAGCAATGCCACATATAATTTATTTTTGAGAAATAGCAATGCAACATATAAGTGATAAAAAACGTTTTACACAGAGATATCCCCCTCCTGGGCCGGCCCATACAGTAGGGACCTCCTCCTGTACTGCGCTCTGCATGCTGGGAGAAGATGCAACACACACATTTGGGTCGGCCCATGTCCGGGAAGCCTGTTTTTATATTTCTTTTTTTATTTTTTTATTTTCCTTTTTGTTTTATTTTAATTAAAATAATTTGTAACTTTAGAGAAGTTCAAAAAATAAAAACAATGATAATTTTAAAATTATAATGTTCAATAAATCATGAATTTTTTTGGATTTAAAAAATGTTCGCAATTTGTAAATAATGTTTGCTTGTTAAAAAAAGGTTAGAAATTTTGAAATGAATGCTCGGAAATCAAAACATGTTCATGTTTTTTTTTAAGTTCGTGTATTAAAAAATATTTAAAAAATTGAACAAAATTTGGCCAATTAAAAAAATGTTAATGAATGGAAAGATATCCTAAAAATTCAAAAAATCTCTGTGACGTTTAAATAGTTTATTCATCCATAAAATGTTCGCCGATTAAAAAATGATCATGCATTTTAAAAAATGATCATTAAACCATAAAAATATTCGTAAATTCGAAAAAATAGTTCCACCAATTTGCAAAAAAATGTTCATCGATTCAGGAAATGTTGGCCGATTCAAGAAAATTGTTTTAAAAAATATTCACAATATTTTAATGAAATATTTGCAAATAGTATCTCGGTGATGCAGCAAAATATGGTAATGATCATTAAAGATTATAATTTTTTTCCGTTGCAGTGCACAGGCCCTTTTGCTAGTAAATAAAAAACTAAAATGGGATAAGGAAAAAGTGAACGAAATATCTGATCTGAACAGAATAAAAAACCAACGAGAAAACGCTACAAGCCTACAACTGTGAGCGATGTTTGCTGACTGGGCCGGCCCAGCTGGCGTCGCTGTAGGCCTCAAATAGGGTTTTGGCGGCGTTCTTCCAGCAGCCGCTCCCGGACTCGGCTGCGGCAGGTCGGAGGTAGTCGGAGACGGGGAGTGCCCGCCGGAAGGAGGAGGCCACGCCGCAAGGCGCCCACGCCAGCAAGCCGGCGGGAGGTCCAGCCGTCCAGCGCCTTACCCAGTAAGGCAGTTAACCATGTATTTCTTCAAATTTACTTTTGAGACGATAAAGATTTAGTAACCATGTGTTTCTTATACTGGGAGCACTCTTTGTTTTCCCAAGATCCAGCAACAAAGGTAAAAAAAAGCTGCTTCACTTGTAATTTTATTTAGAAAAGACGATTCAACTTTGTTCGCGCCGAGTAAATGTTGCAATGCATACAAGGTGAATGGAAGGATATGCGCGTTCAGGAGAAATGGAACGGTGAATTTCGTCCTTCATATTTGAACAGTGTTGATTTTTGTTATGCATCCACATTTACTTTAACAAGCAGCTTTTTCCCTGAAATTGCAATGGGGACTTTGTAGTGTTCGTTACGTTTGTGAATCTGCAGTCAGGACTGTTTTTGGTTAATCCAGAATGCACATGCTTTAACACATAAGTTTTTCTTGAAATATGTCTTTATGCTTTAGAGTGTTGCTTATGGTTGTTAATCCAAGGACATGATTCTTCTTGGTTAATCCAGAATATGTGCATCGCATTCTCAGTTTTTGCTTACTGCTATTATAAATTCAGACATCTAGCGAGCTATTCAAATAAACAGGTGTTAATTCACAACACAAGGAAGGATTGCTGGATCATAATGAAGGACAAAGTTGGAACAAAACAATCTACTAGTTTACCAACTGTCATCTATTGTATATTAATATTAGACCATCTTTTTACTGACAATTGTCCAATGTAACGGAAATAAACTACTTTTTGACAGATGGCATGGCGTTTCAGAATTGGAGTATCTAATGTACATAGATATTGGAAGATGTTTTAAATTAGCAAGGTATCCCTTTATCTCTTCCATGCTGAATTTAAGTTGGTCATACACTCTTATATATGAATGTAAAGTGCACGAGTCCAGATTATTGTTGTTGTCATGCTAAAAATTTCATGCACTCCGGGGCCACTCTTATTGTTCATACATTGTGTGTGTGTTGTGTAAGACCGTCGGATGAGGTTGCCTGAAGGCGTGTGCGCGTGTTGTGTGTTGTCTTCATGCCAAAAAAAATAGCGTCCTTGAAGTTGAGCCTACCCCTGCATTTACATCCTAGATTCGCCACGGCCACACCACCTTGGCTTGTCATCATCTTTACCTGTACGATCACTGCAACTTTGATTCCATGGCAACAAACAGACCACAGTGAACCCACAAGCATGCCAAAGAGCCAACAACCAAACCATTGCAGAGACTCAATCTCGATCATCCCATCGACAAACACCTCCAACTGTAGGACCTTCTAGCCAGATCCATGTCCAAAATGATGCCCCCAATAGGTAACAAATTGTTGAGTGCCACAATTGTCCCATCCTAGAAAACCCAGATAAAAGGTTTCTCCTAGAGCATCTGGGGTAAGAAGCCAACAAACGCAATCCCGATACCTCCAGCAAGGTAACGGCTCTTCCAGGTACAACCATTGCTGGCTCCAAAGGGAGCCGCACTGTGTGAGGCTTACCCACTGTCAAGGTGGCCATTGAACTAATCCAACAGGGAATGGAATATGCCAGTGACTGAAAATAAAATCAAGACAACCTATCATCTGACTGGAATATGCTCCAAGATGCACTACCATAGAACATCATGCCATCAACTCTTCTTTAGAGTGGGTTTTCTGAACACCTATGCACCAACACCCTTCTTGTGTTGTGAATCATACTAGTTCACCATTATCACTTCATAGAAATTCTCCTTTTTGTTCTCCCAAACAACTTAACATATAAGCTTGAAATTTTGACTAGTAGAAAATCAAGTTCTCCAAACGATCCATCCAGTCGTTTTTCAGCGCACCAATTTCAGCTCGCATCAATAAAGGCCACATATGGCGGTTTTAGAAGAAACCAAACTCAAAGTATCTGTAGAGAAAACAAATGCATAAATTACTTAGGCCGTCTCTTCTATCCAACCACCTCGGATGATAGCGGAAGAAAGAACGTAACTAAAAGGAAAAGAACACATCATAAATTACTTAGGTCGTTTCTTCTATCCAACTGCCAAGGATAATACCAGGAAAAAACACAACTATAAGGAAAAAACTTCCTCATATTCAAAACCTAGTCTCATCTTCACCCGTCCCTCTCTCCCACTAGTAGAAAAAGGGTCAAATGTCAAGCACATTAGTGCCGGTTTGCTTTTGAGCCGGCACTAATGTGTGCATTAGTGCCGGTTCCAACGGCTAGCCAGCCGCTTTCATTAGTACCGGTTCGTGGCCGACCTTTAGCACCGGTTCGTGCCACGGACCGGTACTAAAGTGAGTGGTGGCAGGATGTTGTCAGTCCGGGGCCCCTCCAGCACCTTTAGTACCGGTTCATGGCACGAACCGGTGCTAAAGGTCGTCCTACATAAGCCCTTCGTCCACCCGAGCTCGCTCTGTTCTTCCCCTTTCCCATCTCCTCTCTGTTCTTCCCCTTTCCCATCTCCTCTCTGTTCTTCCCCTCTTCCTCTCGAGCTCATCACACATTTTGCCCAAAATTTGTCAAGATTTGAAGGCCCCCATCCATTCAAATGATCACAAAGGTTAACAACTTTGTCCTTTCATCTCTCATTGCTAGATTAGCTCTTGCAATGCTTTGTATAGTGATTAATTTATGAGTTTAGTAATTTGGTTGAAAATATATGTGCTAGTATTTGATTTATATGCAATTTGTGGTCAAAACTAACACTTAGTTTGCATATGTAGGTGTGGTTTACTTAGTGCCTTCTAAATCTCCGTCGTAACCACAGTCGATCGCCCGCACCGTTCCGTCGCCGGCACCACCTTGTGGTGAGCCTCTTGTTCATGAATGTTTTACATTACCAAATTGATGTTTGTGTGATTTGGATATATAGTTACTCGTATAATTATCTTACCCGTACGTTGTTTGTTATACATAGTGTCATGGTTTTGATATCCGTCCCCGTCGGCCCTCGTCCTTGTTATGATTCGGATGTGGTATATTCTCTTTTAAAACTAGTTGTTGCATTTCGTGTTTATGACAAATTATGCCCATCAAGTTGACATAGATATTTTTGTCTAGGAGGTTTGTGAACCGGAAATTCCAACCGACCCTATTGTCGAGAGGTTAAATTTAGTTGAAAGAGAAAACGAGTATTTGAAAGAAAAATTGAAAAGAATTGAGGGGGAGAAGATGGAATTGGAGTTGCATGTTGCCGATGTCGTCGATGATCACAAGATCAAGATGGAGAAAATGCGCTTGAAGATTAGAAATATTAGAAAATATGCCATTGATAGTGAGGCTTGGTATCATTATGCTGTTGGATCAATTGTTACCTTAGTTGCGATCTTGATCGCATTTGTTGTTGCATTTAAATTCTTTAGTTAGAGAGTTATTTGTTTGTTGCATTTAAGTCTTGTATGAACTTTATGTATGAACTTATATTAATTTGGTCTATTCGGTGTTGTGTAATGAAGATGAGCCGACAATGGATGTACGATGACCGATGCTCTCCCGGGTTCATTAATGGCGTGCAAACTTTTCTGCTTGCGGCTGAGGCAAACAAGCGGGCGGATGGTTTTATGCCTTGTCCATGTTTAGTCTGTAAGAATGATCACAATTACTCTACGTCAAGAACCATTCACGTCCACCTGTTTAAGTCCGGTTTCATGCCCCACTATAATGTTTGGACCAAGCACGAAGAAAGAGGGGTTATGATGGAAGACAATGAAGAAGAAGAGGACGACGACAGCTATCCTGGCCATGGGTTCCCTGAATACGATGGCAATGGGGGAAGAAGCTGAGCTGGCAATGCGGGAAGAAGCTGAAGAAGAAGCATCAGATGAGCCCGCTGATGATCTAGGTCGGGCCATTGCCGATGCAAAGAGAAACTGCGCAAGTGATTTGGAGAAGAACAAGTTGCAGCGCATGTTAGAGGATCACAAGAAATTGTTGTACCCGAATTGCGAAGCTGACAAGAAAAAGTTGGGACCACACTGGAATTGCTGCAATGGAAGGTAGAGAATGGTGTATCTGACAAGGGATTTGGAAAGTTGCAGGTAATGATAAAGAATATGCTTCCAAAGGACAACGAATTGCCCGAGAGTACGTATGAAGCAAAGAAGGCTGTCTGCCCTCTAGGGTTAGAGGTGCAGAAGATACATGCATGCCCTAATGACTGCATCCTCTACCGCGGTGAGTACGAGGATTTGAACGCTTGCCCGGTATGCGGTGCATTGCGCTATAAGATCAGCCGCGATGACCCTGGTGATGTCGAGGGCGAGCGCCCCAGGAAGAAGATTCCTGCCAAGGTGATATGGTATGCTCCTATAATACCACGGTTGAAACGTTTGTTCCAAAAGAAAGAGCATGCCAAGGTGATGCGATGGCACAGAGAAGATCATAAGAAAGACGAAAAGTTGAGAGTACCCGCTGACGGGTCACAGTGGAGAAAAATCGAGAGAAAGTACGGGAAGGAGTTTGCAGATGACGCAAGGAACGTATGGTTTGGTCTAAGCGCAGATGGCATTAATCCTTTTGGGGAGCAGAGCAGCAACCATAGCACCTGGCCTGTGACTCTATGTTTGTATAACCTTCCTCCTTGGTTGTGCATGAAGCGGAAGTTCATTATGATGCCAGTGCTCATCCAAGGCCCTAAGCAACCCGGCAACGACATTGATGTGTACCTAAGGCCATTAGTTGAAGAACTCTTACAGCTGTGGAATGGAACAGGTGTACGTGCGTGGGATGAGCGCATGGGGGAAGAATTCGACCTAAAGGCCTTGCTGTTCGTGACCATCAATGATTGGCCTGCTCTCAGTAACCTTTCAGGACAGAAAAACAAGGGATACCGCGCATGCACGCACTGTTTGGATGATACCGACAGTATATATTTGGACAATTGTAGGAAGAATGTGTACCTGGGACATCGTCGATTTCTTCCGAGCAGACATCCCGTAAGAAAGAAAGGCAAGCATTTCAAAGGTGAGGCGGATCACCGGACGAAGCCTCGCCACCGTACTGGTGCTGATGTACATGATATGGTCAAGGATTTGAAGGTAGTCTTTGGAAAGGGTCCTGGCGGACAACCTGTTCCGAATGACGCTGACGGACGCGCACCCATGTGGAAGAAGAAATCTATATTTTGGGACCTGCCCTATTGGAAAGATCTAGAGGTCCGCTCTGCAATCGACGTGATGCACGTGACGAAGAATCTTTGCGTGACCCTGCTTGGCTTCTTGGGCGTGTATGGGAAGACAAAAGATACACCTGAGGCACGGGAGGACCAGCAACGTATGCGTGGAAAAGACGGCATACATCAGGGTCATGCCAGCTACGCTCTTACCAAAGAAGAGAAGGAAATCTTTTTTGAATGCCTGCTCAGTATTAAGGTACCGTCTGGCTTCTCGTCGAATATAAAGGGAATAATAAATATGGCAGAGAAAAAGTTCCAGAACCTAAAGTCTCATGACTGCCACGTGATTATGACGCAACTGCTTCCGGTTGCATTGAGGGGGCTTCTACCGAATAACGTTCGATTAGCCATTGTGAAGCTATGTGCATTCCTCAATGCAATCTCTCAGAAGGTAATCGATCCAGAAATCATACCAAGGTTAGAGAATGATTTGGTGCAATGTCTTGTCAGTTTCGAGTTGGTGTTCCCATCATCCTTCTTCAACATCATGACGCACGTCCTAGTTCACCTATGTGAAGAGATTAACGTTTTGGGTCATGTATTTCTACACAGTATGTTCCCCTTTGAGAGGTTCATGGGAGTCTTAAAGAAATATGTTCATAACCGTGCTAGGCCAGAAGGAAGCATCTCCAAGGGCCATGAAAATGAGGAGGTCATTTAGTTTTGTATTGACTTTATTCCTGACCTTAAGCCGATTGGTGTTCCTGAATCGCGGCATAAGGGCAGACTGGATGGAAAAGGCACGCTAGGAGGGAATCAAAAAATATGTATGGACGGACATTCTCTCACTGAAGCACACTACACAGTTATACAGAATTCCGCCTTGGTGGCTCCGTATATGGACGAACACAAGAATTTTCTACGCTCCAAACACCCGGAGCGGTCTGATGACTGGATTACACGTGAACAAACCAGGAGTTTCGCCGGCTGGTTGCAGACACGTACCATGCATGACGCCTCTATTGAAGATGACTGTACTCGCTGTCCCAGTTACCATCTTCGAATATAATGACTTTCAAAGGGTACGAGATAAATGGTAATACATTTTACACGATCGCCCAAGATAAGAAGAGCACCAACCAAAACAGTGGTGTCCGCTTTGATGCAACAACCAAGACGGGAAAGGAAACATATTATGGTTACATAGAGGAGATATGGGAACTTGACTATGGACGTGGTTTGAAGGTCCCTTTGTTTCGGTGCAAATGGGTCAATATGACACGATATGGGGTAACGGAAGACCCGCAGTATGGAATGACAACAGTGGATCTCAACAATCTTGCGTATGCAGACGAACCATTCGTCCTAGCTAATGATGTGGCACAGGTTTTCTATGTGAAGGATATGTCTACCAAGCCGAGAAAAAGAAAAGATAAGGAAGCGAATGCATCATACGATGAGCCAAAGCGCCACATAGTTCTTTCTGGGAAGAGAAACATCGTGGGAGTGGATGACAAGACAGACATGTCAGAAGATTATGAAAAGTTTGATGAAATTGCTCCATTCACAGTGAATATTGACCCGAGCATCCAGTTAAATGATGAAGATTTTCCATGGCTACGGCGCAAAGGGACACACGCGAAGAAAAAGTTTCACACCCAAAGATCTGGGATGTGATCGGCTTCACTATCATCACTTTCTTCTGTGTTTCACACCCAGGAGGGAATCTCTGTAATAGTTAGGGTAGTTATGTGTTTTGGCATTTGAAACGCGAAGAAATTTTATGTGCAAACAAATTCTTTCATGCATTTACTGATTTTTTCAGCTAAATGACCCTGAAATTGAAAAGCATTTCAAATGAACTCAGAAAAGGTTGAAAGTTGGCATGGTATCATAATTTCACCCACATAGCATGTGCAAAAAAGTAGAGAGGGTTACCGCAAAAACTGGATGCACTTCGTGTACAAAATGGACAATCTCTTTCGAAGTATCAGGGTTTCGGACGAAAACTCATCCGTGACAAAGGCATTTCATTTTTTAAATAACCTAAGCATTACCAAATTGAATATAATGATAAAACACACTAATATTAAACTTAAAAAAAGAATCACTGAAAATCTATTTTCAAAGTTAAGTTATTCATAAACTAGTGATTCACACAAATTTCAAATAATTCAAAATGTAAACTATTCAAATTTGTAAACTACCAGCACTAATAGAAAGTTTGTAATTTTTTGTACCTAAAGCAAAAATATTCACAAAGAAACTCTAAATACAGCAAAAAACAACTCAAAAAAATAAATAAAGCAAAAAAATAAGAAAATAAAAAAGCCCGCCTACTGCGCCACAGCGGTCTGCATACGGCTAGAAACTCAACCTGTTGTTGGGCCAGGATGCGGGCCCGCAAAGGCCCAGTAGGCCCACAGGGCAGCATAGAACATTTAGGCCCAGTACGCCTGCTTTGGAGAGGAGCTCGAGAGAGCTACCGCACTGGGGCTTATAAACCAGTGCGGACGCCCCTCGGCTAGCGAGGTGGGACTAAACATCACGCACCGCACCTGCGCCAGCGCACCACCTTTAGTGCCGGGTGGTGGCTCAAACCGGTATTAAAGGGAGGGTCTTTAGTACCGGTTGGAGCCACCACCCGGTACTAAAGGTGGGCGCTTCCCGCCGCTTGGCCTCGCCAAAATTGACCTTTAGTACCGGTTGGTCGCTCCAACCAGTACTAAAGGCCCATCCTATATAAGAAAACACTTCAAAAAAATCAGTTTCTCATCTGCTTCTTCTCCTTTGCCCCGTCGCCACCCCTTGTCAACGCCCACGTCGCCGCCCCGGCCGTCCCCGTCGCCGCCCCGTCCCGTCCCCGTCGTCCCGTCGTCCCCGTCCCCGTCGTCACCGCCCCGTCCCCATCCCCGTCGTCGCCGCCCGTCGCCGTCCCCGTCGCCGTCCCCCGTCGCCTCGCCTCGCCGGTGAGCTCCTGCCCCGGCCGCCATGTCCACACACACACATTGTTTTTTAGTTTTTTAGTTACAGAAATTTTTCTGTTTTTTAGTTATAGAAATATTAGAAATGTTAGTTATATAGAAATGTTATAAATTTTTCTGTTTTTAAGTTATAGAAATGTTAGCAATTATTCTGTTTATTAGTTATAGAAATATTAGAAATGTTATAGAAATGTTACTTATATATATAGAAATGTTAGAAATTTTAGAATTAGTTTTAGTTAGATGAATTAGATTAATGTCAAATTGTTAGAATTTGCATATAGAATTTTAGTTATCACAATCCAATCATTTAAAAAATGTTACTTTTTGCGGGCATATAGTATTTGTTCTCGACGATGCCCGGCCCGCATCCTCGCCGTCGACCCGTTCGCGACGACGTCCGGCTGACCCATGTTTGGGATTGGGCTCCGCCGGGCTGGCACTGGGAGGTGCTACCTGGAGGGGCGCGCCGCTTGGTGAGGAACCCGGCCTCGGGTCCCGTCGTCGACCCTGATCTCCTTTGGTGGCGTTCGCGTGGGCCACATTCGGTGCAGAGGGAGCCGGCCCCGCCGGAGGTGGTGCGTCGTCGTGTCAGGGAGGAGGACGAGCACGTCCATCGCTACATGGCTGCTATGGACGTCAGTTTCTCCAATACCTGGCAGGTTCTTTGGGCAGATGACCGGAGATAATCCTGTGATGGTTCCTTATCTTTGGGTGTCCACCGCCTGCGCCCCAGGAACCGCGAGTGGCCTAGATTCTTCTATAGTATTCGATCTTTATTAGCTACCTAGCCAGTGATGTATTCGAGATTATATATTATTCGAGACGATGTATTCGAGATTATATATTATTCGAGACGATGCATATTATGTACTATATGATTCAGTTTTTCCTTATTGATTGCATCCATGCATTGTAATTTGAATACTAAATTGTTTTATATTTCTTCTGTATTAGTTAAATAAAAGCTATGGCGGACAATACCGGCAGAGAGGGAGAAGAGGCCCTGTTCGAGATCATACGCAGCCCTAACAGGCCAGATGATCTGAATGAAGCAAATGACGGCTCCCAATATCTGAACAATACCGGGGAGGGTGATGATAAGATATTCGATCTCGACGACCGAGCTGATGAAGTCATGAACTATGATTATGATTATGATGACGCAGACAATGATTATGATGACGAATACAATGTTGATCTTGAAATAACAAAGACTACCGGCGAGGTATATTTATATAAGCAGGCATCTAGTGATCATCACATGTTTTTTTATTTGAAGATATATTAACGAATCGATCTTTCTTCTTTCAGCCCTCCGGATCGAGCAAATCTGCTTCTACAGACAGCAGGACAAAGCGCGGCCCGGGCAAAAAGTTGAAGGAGGGTGTAAAGTACAACATCGATTCCATCAAAGCTAGTGGCGAACCCCTCACGCCTAAGAACATTGCGAACAAGTTCGTTCGTCAGTGCGGAGTTCTTGTGAAGGACCAACTCCCGATCTCCATTCAAGAATGGAAAGAGCCAAAAACTAAACGCCCAGATGTTACTTGGGTCGACGACAGAGCAAAACAAAAGCTTTGGGAATCTCTGATGGAACATTTCACCCTACCAGATTATTTCACTGATGCAGATGTGCAGAAAGTCAAGGACGCTGCTCTTAAGAAGATGGCAATTGCATTCAACACCCACAAGAAAACTGTATGGGCCAACTACCTCGCTGCAGAAAGGAAGACTCCAGAATTGAAGGGAACACTGGAGAAGCAAAGAGAACACTGGCCCTCTTTCATGAAATTCAAGGAATCAGAATTATCTAAGGAACGGTCGAGAAAAAACAAGGCCAATGCCGCAAAAAAGACGCAGTTCCATAGGCTGGGTCCAGGTGGCTACGCGGTGGCAATGGCTAAGTGGGATAAGTCTGAGCAAGAGATGGAGGATGCAGGGGTCACTCCGGTTACTAGGAGCTGGCCCCCCAGGTGCAGAACTTGGTTCTATGCTTATGGGGGGGTGGGGGCGTTGGACCCGAAGACAGGCCTGGTTTCAAAGAAGGCAAGTCTAAAAGGAGCAGAACAAAAGTTACTTGACGCAATAGAAGATGCTCGAAAGGGGGTGTTCACGCCCAACAGAGAGAACGACGAGCTTACGCGCGCCCTGGGAAATCCTGAACACCCGGGAAGAACACGAGGCAAGGGCGTTATTCCCTGGTATGAGGGCTTTCGGAATGGAACGACGACTACAGGACCCGTGCAAGAAAGAAGATGGAGGAGGAGAAGAAGAGGAAGCTGGAGGAGGAGCAGAGGAAGCAGGACGTGGAACGCCTTCAAGGCCTAGAAGCAAGGCACGCGGACTTGGCACTCAAATTCCAGTAGCAGCAGCAGCAGATCGACTCACTTAGCCAGGAAAGGGGGTCTCAGCAGCGGCAGCAGCAAGCGGATGATCATCCAGCATTGGATAGCACCGTCCCATCCATGCCGAGAAGCAGCGTTGGTTCCGCCCCGGGCGACGCACTGCTGGATACATACCCTGTGGATGACATCATAGAGAACACTAACTGTGAGCTACACTTCAAAATGAAGAACATATCCATGAAGGTGGCGGACGCCGTTGCTTTTACAATTACCCCCGAAGCAACCTTCCATTGCGCCCCGATTCCAGCGGGCTATGCTCGTGTCTTGGTTGATGAGGTGGTGGACCCATATTCGGGGCTAGAGCTTGACATTCCTGGAGGTGACGACGAGCACACACTGGGAGAGGCCATACATCGTATCATCCTATGGAGAAAGGATTGCATCATCTTTCGAAGTCCACCGACACCGCGTCTGCCGACTCCTCCTCGAAGTCCGCCACCGTGTCAGCAGACTCCCGCTCCTCCAAGTCCATGAACGCGTGAGCAGACTCCTGCTTCAAGTCCGGCACAGCGTCAGGCCACTCCTCCTGTTTCAAGTCTGACACCGTGTCAGGCCACACCTCCTGCTTCAAGTCCGGCACAGCGTCAGGCCACACCTCCTGCTTCAAGTCCGACACCGTGTCAGGCCACACCTCCTGCTTCAAGTCCGGCACAGCGTCAGGCCACTCCTCCTGCTCCAACTAAGCCACGTCAGCCGTCTCCGCCGCCTAAGCAATCGCAGAAGAGACACGCCGCAGCTATGGTGCGTAGCGGTACGAGTCGAGGTAGTACAGAAGTACAGGCGGAGACAAGCGATATAAATATGGTCCAAGCAGCCTCGCTCCTCTTCCTCAGAGGCCTTACGACATGACCGAGGAGCAAAACGATGCAATAGTGCGGGCCGAAGTGGACGCTCATTTTGGACCGAAACCGGCAACGCCGCCGAGGGAGAAAGTGCCTGAGGAAAAGATTGACCACTTCATTCGTATGGCTAGACCACCAGCTCCCAAGCCTGTTGACTCAGACTATGAGCGCCAAATCAGGAAGGCACATCGAGCACGACTACAGAAAGAAGCGAGCTCGAGCTCGAGCCAACAAGCAGCTGTCAAAAAATGCGGGAAAACCGTTCCCCAGCTGGGAGAACAGGCGGCGCAATCGACCCCCCCCCCCGCTTGTTGTGCCAACAACACATGAGAGTACGCGCGCCCAATATTATTGTGGGCAAACCGTTTACGTTCCCGAGCTGGGCGATGTGGTAATAACCGAGGAGCATATAATGCAGGCTGAAATGCTCAAGATCACTGTTGGACAACTCCTCGATATCGAGCCCATGTCTCCGCTTAGAGAGGAGGAAATAAAACGGAAATATGTCCGGGGCCAACCTTTGGTCGAGCCCGAGGAGGTCAAGAACCTCCCAACGAGAATGTATGAATTGCATGATTGGTACATGAAAATTACCAAGATTTCCAATCGAGAGTCCCTCATGGTGCAAGTCGAGGAAGATCATTACTTCAATAAGAAAGCTCTGTCCGTTGAGTATTCAGAACTATTTCAGTTATTCAATCAAGATGCACTCGACAAATCTATCGTCAGTTGCTATTGTCTGTAAGTGATTTCTTTCTGTAATTTAAGTCTCAAGCTAGCTCTAGTGCTCATTGATTGATCATTAATTACCTGTAATTATATATCCTCACTATATATTCTTTTCTGTGGTATTATGCAGGATGAAGATGTATGAAATGAAAAAAGCTGGACGCTATGGCATTGGGTTCATTGACCCAAATACCGTTAATGAATACACATGGAAATTGGAATGGTGTAGACAAGATGTAGAGAAAAACATGGTAGAGTTCTTGAAGCGCCTCAATAGCAATGAAGATATACTACTTCCTTACAACTTCGAGTGAGTCACACTGTCTTGTACTACAAATTCTGTTTTTGCTTACTAGCTAGATGTTAATAAGTGTATAGGGTTTAGGGTTATAGTTGATTAGTGTTATGCACATGCCCGCTTAATTTATACATGCAAACGTATGCGCATGCAGCTTCCACTGGATCTTGTTAGACATTAAAGTTGACGAAGGAAAAGTTGAAGTACTGGACTCACTACTTAAAAAAGATAGTGACTACAGCATCGTGAAGGGGATAGTCGACAGGTTATTTCAATCATTATTAACTATATCTCGGCCTATTTAGTTCGTCATTTCCTGATATGAACTATTTTTAATAACCCCTTTATTAATTTTCTTTGCCGGCGGGCAGGGCTTGGGCAAAGTACATCAAGGTGACTCCAGGAAAATGGCGACAAAAGCTATGTTGGTATCGACCCAAGGTAAGTAATTAAGTAGTACTAGCTAGCTAGCTACCATCTCTTTAATTCTTGTTTCAATACCATTAATTAATTAACATGCTTGATTAATTATTATCTGATTAAATTCTATTCTCGTAAAGGCCCTGAAGCAGGCGCCGGGGACTGAAGTGTGTGCATACTACGTTTGCGAGAACATTCGCATGATGGCGTCCGAAAGGAGCAGATCTGATAGACAGGACTGGGTACGTTTGCCAGAACACTATTCACAAATCTTACATGATTGTCGATATCTAGTCACACAACTAATACACATGCATATTGATCTCCTTCTTAACAGTTTAAAGAGGTGCGGGACCAGCTCCTACCAACAGAGCGCATACGAGCACTTCAAGAGGAAATAGCGGGATTTTTGCTCGACCAGGTCATAGATCCCAAAGGAGAATACTATTACCCGCTACCGCCCACATGAACCACTTGTCATCGTGCTCCGAAGGCACCAAGGCAACATGTAGGAGAAATTGTATATATATATATACATGTGTATGTGTGAATAATTAATGATGGTTGTGAGACATTCGATTATATATATATATATGATCGGTTCTACGAGAAAATCTATTTATATATATATATATGCATAATGTGTACAATATACAGTTTCGTAAAATACCAGCAAACAAAAAAGAATTAAATGGAAAACACAAAATTAATGGAAAAATAAAAATTAAAACCAACCCCCCCCCCCAAACATTTAGTACCGGTTGGTGCTACCAACCGGTACTAATGGTCTACCAGCACCCGGGCCTGGCTCATGCCACGTGGTGGCACTTTAGCGCCGGTTCGTGCCGAACTGGTAGTAAAGGGGGGGGCCTTTAGTCTCCACTCTTTAGTGCCAACCGGCACTAAAGGCCCTTACGAACCGGCGCTAAAGCTCGGTTCTGCACTAGTGTCCATTCCCTGCTACCGAACCCTGCTAGTGTTTTTTTGCGAAAAAGAACCTGCTAGTGTTGCGCCACCACCTTTAAGCCCTTCTCTTTGCATTGCCCTCCTTTGATCCGCTTGTGCCACCCTCCACCGACACCTTATATGGATTCCCCATTGTTGCTAGTCCAAGCCTTCGTGCCATCGCCACCACCTTTAAGCCCTTCTCTTTGCGTCGCCCTCCTTTGATCCACTTGTGCCACCCTCCACCGACACCTTATATGGATTCCCCATTGTTGCTAGTCCGAGCCTCTGTGCCATCGCCACGGGGCCTTCCACTCCCCACCCCCTCCCTTGATGTGGCCTTAGCCGACCCTTCACGTCGAATGCCATCCATGGAGCCCACCATCGGCAGGATGGCTTCCTCGTCATGGACCGACGGGTCCCATATGCTCTCTGGAAAACTAGACCTCGTTGCCGTTGTCGCCTCTTCCTTCATTAGATGATGCCCTATAGGCCGCCCGGAGGGGGTGTCCGGCGAATACCCGATACCATCGCTACGCAAGGAAAAATCATTGCCTTGTTGGCCATCGCCGCCCTCCCACAACGAGGTATAATGTCGCATGGTACCCACCTTTGTGTCGATGATTTTTTGCTACAATTTTGCTACGTTTAGTAGTGCTATTTTTTCTATGGTTAGTTTGATTCAACCGGATGCAATGGTTTTGTTTTATATTAGATTAGTTAGGTTTAGGTTGATTAGGTGCTTATTAATTTATTTAGCTATAGGTTAAGCATAGGCTAACTATTTGTTAATTCAAGCATGATCATGGCTATGTCAATTTAAATGATGTCATGCCTATGTCCACTATGTATATCCCTCATCTTTTATTCCCTCTCGCCTTATGTATACTTAAAATTCCTCTTAATCTACTCTATCAAAATTTGAAAATAAAAATATCACTGTCTTTACTAACTTCGCTTGTCGTGCTAATGATGCAATAGCAAGTTGATGTTTTACCAGCCAGATAAGTTGGGACTTCATTCTCAACTTGGTTAGGAATTCTATATTTTCAAGACTTAAATATAAAAATAGCTAATTATGCTATGAATAAAGTTCCCATATATTGTTGTGATAAACTGGCTTGCTCTTGCACTACATATGGTTCGCTTCCATACGCCGTCCAGGAGAAATACCACACGCGATCCTTATAGGTGTTACGCCTTTTTTCTCATGGTTTTGCTACATCAACAAGGGTATCACGATGCAGGCATAATATTTGTGGTTTGCTTGGTGTTAACACTAGTCATATGCAATAATTGTTCATGTTTCTAGAGTTGATCAGTAAACGACAATGCTTTTGAAGGTGAGTCTTCAGGTTGTTACACTTATTCATATATACAAAAGAGCAAAGAGTGAGCGGAGTTGGAAATTGTAGCTCCCATTGCAGGCGGCAAGCTTCAGTGACGCCATCGTTGCTGCCTTTGTGTCTCTCCGTGAGTTTGGCTTAGAAATAGGGAAGGTTTGGACCTTGTGACGGTTTGATCGCTATGGTTTTTAATTATTAAACCTAATAACAACCCCAAGAGTCTAGACCCACATTTAACAAATATGGGTGATGGGAGGCCCATATTCAAAATTGAGCACATCGATTAGAGCTCAGAGTTCGTTGAATTCTATTGTAACTTCGCTGCTCTCCAGGTAAGGTAATGGATTTGAATCGTGTGTGTATGTGTTCATAAGGACATAAATAAATAATAGCAATTGATATAAAATTTAAGAAAAGAATAACTCTATACTAACGAGAGATGACATCCTCCATCACACAAATTGCCACCAAATACATGGCAAAAAACATCCTTGAAAAAGAAGATGACACCAGGGAACTGATACAGACGAAATGGTGCCACAAAATTGAACTAATCCCTTCACTAATTGCCCACTAATCCTCCTGAATTTGCTGTGAGCCCCCTCCAATCAGATGTTACCACCTCATCGTATAAATTTAACTCCCTATGATTAGTCCGTAAGTACACCAGAACTCGACCAAACTTACAGCCACTTCTATATATAAGAGCATCTTCAGCCATGTACCTCTAATTCGACCTCTCAAACGCCCATGGAGCCCCTATTTTTTCATTCATCTAGTCACAATCCTCATTTTCTTGCTCATATGTCTTGTCACTTGCACGTGATT
Source organism: Triticum aestivum (assembly GCF_018294505.1). Classification (NCBI taxonomy): domain Eukaryota; kingdom Viridiplantae; phylum Streptophyta; class Magnoliopsida; order Poales; family Poaceae; genus Triticum; species Triticum aestivum. Next base: position 14,179,209 of record NC_057799.1, on the reverse strand, counting down.
GGTGGAGATAAAGAGAGAGAAAGAAAAGAATGAATAAAGAAAGAGAAAAGGTGGTCCAGGGTGGGGCCGCGTCCTATGTGGCGGATTGACCGGGCACGCCCGGGCGTGTCCGTGAGCCCTTATATCCTCCCCATATTTGAGATGGATATGAGAGTTCGTGGATAGCCCGGACATATAGGGAGGATATGAGAGGTCCGATTGAGTCAAGTTTTTACTACTTTTTGTATCTCTCTCCTGTCCGGTCAGTGGTTCCCACGCTCACCCGGTCAATTTGAGGAGTCCGGCTGTGTAGATGCTCTAAGTGATATCCTGAAGAGAAGAGAGGCGTGATATCCAGGTCCAGCAGGCTATACTCCGGCATGCCACTGGGTAGCACTCGCAGCTCCCTTGATCTAATCTACTTGCAACTGCAACTTTAATCTAATCTACAAGTGTACGCACCCTAGTACAAAAATCGAGATTAAAATAAAATAAATGAACAATATACTAGTGTACCATAGTATATATTTGATCCTGCCAGCTTAGCACTAAGTTTGGGTTGATCCATCTCCATCTACATCTATAAAGCAGGAAGCTTCCTTGTCCCTTTCTTAAGAAGCAGATCCAACGAACTTCTGATCGACTTGCATGTCCACTGGTTAGTGTGTACTGTGTAGTGCCGTCCACTGGCCACTGCTCCTCCGTGACTTCCTCCGCCGTTAATTTCCTGCTTCGCCGCCCCCTCGTCTCATCGACAAGTTTGTCCCAGAATTTGAAGCTGCAACCCTACTACTGCCCGGCCGGTATGTAATTGTGCATACACCATCGCTTCTCAGTTGTACTTGATCGCGAGCATTAGTTACATCAGCACATTTTCTTTCGCTGTGCGTGTAAAAATTCACATGCATGTATACTCTGTAATGTACAATTGTGCAATTTTAGAGGATATACACTATGATAGAGACTTGGGGAAACTATAGGCAACTCAATATTAACAAATCCATGGACAAAATCAATGTGTTTCTTGTACATGATAATGTACTATGCATTTGCATTTTTGTGGATTCTTTTGGTTCATTTCTAATTGTTCGTATCTGAAGTTCTAAACCGAAACCGTGAAAAATAATCCAGGAGAGGAGCAATCAGCATGGCTGCAGGGCCGTTGGAGCTCTGGAACCACCGGTCGATGCAGATCCTGGTCCTCCTCAGCCTTGGGCTCCAACTCGTCCTCTTCGTCTTCGCCGGGATCCGCCGGCGTCAAAACCTCCCGGTGCGGAGGCTCCTCCTGTGGCTAGCGTACCTCATGGCCGACTCCACGGCCGTGTACGCCGTCGGCCACCTGTCGTTCGGCAGCACGGTGCGCGAGCACCGGCTGGTGGCGTTCTGGGCGCCGTTCCTGCTGCTGCACCTCGGCGGCCCGGACAACATCACTGCCTACGCGCTCCAGGATAACCAGCTCTGGCTCCGCCACCTCCAGATTCTCGTCGTGCAGGTTCTCGGAGCGGGCTACGTCCTCTACAAACACATCGCTGTCGCCGGCGGCGAGGACGGGAAGTTCCTCCGGGGCGCCTCCTACATGATGTTCGCCGTCGGCGTCGTCAAGTACGCGGAGAGGACATGGGCGCTCAGGTGCAGCACCCTGGAGAGCATAGGCGCCTCCCTCAAGACGCGGCTGCCGGCCATCCACAAGCATTACCACCCTCAGGACAACGCCACGGAGGAGGAGTTCAACCTGCGCCGTGCTCACTCGCTGTTCCACATCTGCAAGCGAGCCATCGTCGACTCCTCGGTGGTCGAGGAGGACTTCGTGGACAGCCTAGAAGAGGAGGACGCCAACAAACTGATACATGGCGTGGAGCTGTGGACGCTGATGGAGCTCGAGCTCTCCCTCATGTACGACGTCTTGTACACCAAGGCGGCCGTGGTGCACACCTCCATGGGCTACCTGATCCGCGTCATCTCGCCGCTCACCGCCGCCGTCTCGCTGGTGCTGTTCCAGCTCACCCCCAAGGACGGCCACGACAGAGCTGACGTGGCCATCACCTACGTCCTGCTGGGTGGCGCCGTGTTCATGGAGACGACATCGCTGCTGAACGCGCTGGCATCGTCGTGGACGTTTGCATTCCTGAGCAGCACCAGGTGGCAATGGCTTCGGTACGGGGTCCTATGCAACGAGAGGTGGGACAAGCTCCGGCGTGCGGTCGTGTGGCTTCACCATCTCGTCAAGCAAGGTGATAGCAGGTACAAGTCAAGAAGGTGGTCCTACACCATCGGGCAGTACAACTTGCTGCACTTCTGCACACGCCCCGCTGACACGCCATTCACCAGCCCCCTGCTCGGGAGGCTAGCCAGGGCGCTGGCACTCGACGAGTGGTGGAACAGGAGGCACTACTCGGCGACCGTCGAGATGTCTGGTGAGATCAAGCTTCGCATCGCTCTGTACATGAGGCGGTTGTACACCGGAGGGAAGTTCAACTCAGGTATGCTAAGGAAGAAGTGGGGTGAAGAACCGCTGGTACGCCGTGGGCTTTACAGCGGCGTCCTCATGGACTCCCTCGGTGTCGAGTTCCAGGAGGGGATCATCATCTGGCACATTGCCACCGAGGTCTTCCTCACCAAGAGCGAGAAAGCCAAGGCCGTGGACGCCGCGCCTAGTGTGCATGCCATTAGGGTCATGTCCGACTACTTGATGTTCCTTCTGGTGCAACGTCCCTACATGTTGCCGGGCCAGCCCCAAAAGAGGTTGTACCAACGGACCTGCGAAAGGCTGGTCACCAAGCGATCGGTTGATCCTAGGTACCCAAGCCGTGCACGCGTCGTCAAGGATCTGTTCCGGATGCGTGATGCCCCACACTCCAGCATTTCTAGGGTCGCCGAGAGAGAGGAGCTCGCCAATAACTTGTACGACGAATATGAGAACCAGGAGTTCAGCCACCTTGCTCCTCGTCTCACGCACATGGCTCGACTCGCCAAGGAGCTGCTGGAGAAGGAGAAGGATGGCGCGACCGACTCCTTGGGGCTTGTCCTTGACGTGTGGATGGACATTCTCGTCTACGCGAGCAACAAGTGCAGCAGGGAGTCCCATGCCCAGAAGCTCAACAGTGGAGGCGAGTTGACGACCATCTTGTGGCTTATGGCAGAATACATCTACCAAGCATCGATTGCCCAAAAAGATGATGTACTATAATTCATTATTGTCATGCATGTTACCATCATGTAACTGGATGTGTACTCCTTAGGGAATCCGCATGGGTGATACCCTAGCTACCGCCACCCATGTACCAATTCTCTTCCCTCGCTCCATTCATTGTCACAACTCACCAGAGGATGTCAGCAACTGAAGGTCGCTTCGTCATCAGTGGTAGCAGAGGCAGGTTCTCTCCCATGGTGTGATGGCTGCCCTGATCATTGCGGCCCATGTCGGACGGTGGGGATTGCCAATAGGCGGCCCTGGCGCAGATCACCTACGTCCTGCTACAATTTTTTCACCGGAGTAAAGCTGCAGTCCATTCAGAATTTTAAATTGTTCTAAATCTAGGCCGCTTAAGATTATTATTTTTAGATCAACTCTCCGTGTGTTGAGCCATCCAATGTCTTAGCAACACCGAATTAGAAACAAAAAAATGACGTTTGACTTTGGTAGATCCTAGTAATTTAATTTGTAAAGAACGTGCCTTGAATAAAACGCTCAATTAGTGAGCTTTGTTGATTAACATCTCTATTATGCCATTTGCAAACAAAAAAAACCATCTCTATTATGCCATTTTTTTCTTCTCACCCGACTTTGGCCTCCAGATCCAATTGCTGCCGCTTACTATTCAACGTTGAATCTGAGGTTGGCCCGTAGGCACATGCCAGAGACTATATTTATCTACCCATTGGCCAATCCCCAGATTCCAAATTTAGTATTGTGCAGCTAACTAGCAAACCATGAGCTGGTCGGCAAGGTGATAATGCAATGACCACATGCGTGATTCCTCGCCATCTTTCCGGTTATTCGCCTCTTGTTTCTCATCCTGGCGTCTACTAGGAGTTAGGAACGGCTCTCGTGTCTTATTTTGGCCCGCTTCGATAGGCGATCCTCCAGCGTGTGGAAATCCTGAACTTCAGATTTCGGCGCACGAGGCGTGAGATTTCTGGGGAAGGCGAGGTGGCTTTGCTCAGTTGTTCTAGTCAAAGCTAACTAGATCTGAAGCACGTACCAACGCAAATTAGTGCTCCTACTCCTGGGTTGCTATTGGTTTTTGATGAATATATAAGTATGCTTTGGTCCCTCAAATTTACAAAAAGTCTAAACTTGTCCTTTGTCTTTTTAGTTGTTGACATTTAGTCCATGTTTGAAAACCGGAGATCCAAAACCAAAAATGAGGGAAAACCGCAGGCGTGTCATTGGTTTCTCTCTTCTCTCTCATACATCACCAACATTTTTCTCAATCATCTAGTGTGCATTCGGCTGCACGGTAAGGCGTGTGACGAGGCAGCAACGCTGCTGCCGTTCACACGCGAGTCCATATGGAGGATCCCCCGAGTGGCCAGAGGAGATCTTCAAGCTCATCGTGATGTGTGGCTCTCTTGGCCTCCCTGGCCATGACTTCATGAGACTTCTCACCCTACTGTTCTAGGCACATGTCTGCGCCGCAAGGACGAGCTATCGGGGATGAGTCACGCAACAGACGTAGGTTACTTAAGATCGTAGATCCATTATCGCCGCGAAAGTCAGAGCCGCACGGCAGCAGGAAGGGCGCCGCGGCCGCTGGCCCTGTCTAGCTCGCTGGTCGCCGCCACGACACCGACGAAGCAACAGCCGCACACTACACCGCCTGAAGCCACACCTAAGGAAAAGCCGATGTCGACAGGGAGAAGCATGACCTGATTCAGAGGGGAAAACACCACCACTGTATGCCCTGCCACGGTACCGCCACCATCCACCGCTGGGGCTCAGCCTGACGGCATCCTTCGGCGACAGCAAGGGACAAGAGGAGGCAGGTGGGTGGCGGCGGAGGTAGGAAGGATTTCCTATCGAGGTTCCCATGAGGGCGGCGCGGGGGCTCTTGCCATCTTGCTATGAGGGTTTAGGGCATGGATCTCCTTGATTCACGGGATTAGGTCCTTTGATTCATGGGATTTTATAGGATTATGATCCTATGGATTTATTCTTGTGGTAGATGTTTGATTTGCATGAATGCCATCATTATTTCCCTAGTCTCTTTTATTGAGGATTTTCCATGTGGTATGATCTCTTTGAAAGAATCCCGTGGTTTTGCTATAATGCCATCAAACACCCAGTAGTGTATATTCCTGTGTTTTCAATTCCATATATTGAAGTGAGCAGGACATAGCAATCGTCCATTATTTATATTCCCTCATTTTTCATACCCTATAAATCAAAGGAGCCCTTATATGTTGTTCCATTGCAGGCAGCAAACTCCAGCCCCCACTACATAATGACTACTCGTTGGGCGCATCCAAGCGGAGGGGCCTGGTACCAACCAGCTGCATAGCGCCTCCCCTCCAAGATACCGACGATGCAAGGTGATGAGGTGGCGCCTGCAACTGCAATCAGTCATCGTGGCTCCAAGCAGCGCATCTGCCAAGGTAGCGGTGGGGGGCCAACTGATAGAACAATCGGTGTTTTGTGTGTCGACGCCCTGGTTGAAGGACGCAACCCGGTGTAAGAGCAGCACAAGTTATATTTAAGGCTAGTCTATGACGTTACAAGAGAACACCGACGGGTACGTTGTAAGAGCAGCACTAGGAGATCCCCTCAAAGTTATATTTGCGGCAAAACAATTGTTTAGAGATTTAACCCCTAGGTAGCAAGCAGATCCCCTATACATATCAATCCTTAAAATTATAAATGCCAACTGCTCAAAAAGTCATCATTTGAACTAAATTTAGTCCAACAAGGGCAAACTCTTAGGATAACTAGGGTGACGGCGTCGTACACCGCTGCCACTGTTGCCGGCCACCTTAGGGGCCACTCCACCGCCCTTGGTGCGTCCCCAGCACTGGCACCCTTTTCCTCTCCTCCTTGGTCGTCGGCATGAGATTCAGTTGGTTTTGTCTTCGTCGTTGCCATCATCGCAGAGGCTCAATTCATCTTTGATGAGGCCCAATGTGGTTGAATTGCTTGTGATGGTTGTGAAAGCATAAAACTTTACTAGATCAACCCATATCCATGTGTTGTAAGCGAATCCCAAGCGGAACTTCTTTGCTTGTGATGGTTGCGAAAGCAAGGTTTATGCCAAATCCCTTTATGTTTGCAATTAGGTATGCAGATCTTGTTGCTCCGAACATTACACACGCTGAGAGGATTCGCTTACAACACATGGATATGGGCCGATCTAGCAAAGTTTTATGTAACCAAAATGTTAGACTACTACTGTTGATCACCGAGAGAAAAGTAAGATTATGCGCTCACAGATGCACGTGAGAAGCAAATTCAAATTAACAAAAAGCTACTTTTTTCTTGCGGAGAAACAAAAAGCTATTTCAAATCAACAAGATGCAAGACCAAAGAAGAAAACTTAACAAGTTTCCCCTTGCACTCGTAGCTACTGTAAATATATTGTTCATGCTCCCTGGATCATCAGCAGTTGTCTTTTTTATGGGAGCCAATGCACTGATGATTCTTAGGCGACGACGGGTAAAGCTTTCTTGTGTGTATTTTTTATATGCTTTATTTATACCTTGATGCTTAACCTAGTTTGATGTTGATATGGTGTCTATAACGTTGCCTGGAACTCGACCCGGGAGGGTCGAGAATGAGACCGGATTGCATGCGCCACTGCCAACATAGTGACCAGGTGCATCATGATCCATAGCTCGGGCCCGATTCTTAACAAGGATCGCGTCCGGCTGGGGTCAGCCATAGCAATCGATGTCTATTCTCCCTTCGGGGAGCGGCATCCTTTCACGGCGTATGCCGCGAATCGGGATCACCAAGGCAGTTTCAGAAATCTCACAAAACGCGAATTTTCAACGGAGAATCAAAGATGCATGGCGGTGCTCTGGTCTACCGGATGCGCCGAAGGAGGCAGCCGGAGTGGCCCGGAGGGTAGTCAGGCTCCGGAATGACGAAGGAGGCCGGGGGCGTCATCCGCATCGGCAGTGGCGGAGCTTGCTCCAAAAAGCTGGGCGGGCTGGTGGGCCTGGCTGCAAGGGATTCTTACTAGCTGGCTGGGTGGGCTGTGTAACGCCCCGAGACCGACGCTCTAGATGCCTTCCTTGTTTTGCGAGTCAGTTGTGTTTTTTTATTTGTTTGTTGCATCTCATCATGGCATCATCCGCATTGCATCGGCACTCGCTGCCGTCATTGTTTTTAAAAACATGCATCCGGTCGTAGTTGCCGCGTTTCCCCCTTGCTTTCGTTGACCGTTCCGAGACCAACCGTGTTTCGGTTCCCTCTTGTCAAACCAACCAACCTCTCTCGTCAGCCCGCGATCCCCTCCCGCGCGTCCGAAAGTTGTCCCGTACCCGACCCGGGTTGTTGTTACCGTTGGGTCCGGATCATCCCCAAACATCTACAAAACATCACCGTTTTCTTTGTTGGACTCTCCTAGCCTATTTTTCTCGATCGTCCGATTTAAATCGGAGGGCCCAAATAGCCTCTAATCTAATCCCATGAGATATATATTAGTCCAACCCTAGAAATTAGGAGCCTTGTCCCATCCGGCCGCCGCCAGCATCTCCCACCTCGGGATCCCTCCAGATCCACTCTCTCTCCTTCCCTCGTTTTCCCCACCGGACCAATCCATCTCCCACCTCGACTCCGAGTGCCCTGCAGCCTCCCGCGTCTGATCCAGGGAGAGCAGCACCCTCCCGAGCTCCTCCATGTCGTGCTCCTCCTCGAGCCCGAGGACGTGCCTCCTTTGCTCGATCCCCACCGCGACAAGGCCAGCCCCTGTCGCCCTTCTCCTTTTCCTCCGTCCTTCTCCACCTCCCTAATCTCTCTGCTCCCTCTCTGCTGCTATGGTCAGGTGCCTCGTCGTCCGCGCCAAGACCAGCTAGCAGGCGTTCGTCGTCCTGAACCTCGCCGGGATCCACCTCCCCTCGTCCAGATCGGCCGGTCTCCGCCATCCCCGTCTTCGTCAACTGCGAGGAGCGCCGACGCCTGTCTTCGTCGCCACCCACAGGAGCTTCCCCGCCGCCGGATCGGGCCGCCTCCGCCCGGTTCCTCTCGCGCCCCGCCGGACCTTCTTCCTCCGCATCCGGCCACGCCGGCGGCAAGCCCTGCCTCCGCGCCAAGCCCTCCCGCTGCCGCCTCGCCAGCCTCGCTCACGCCCTGCTCGCCGGCGCCAAGTCCCTGTTGCCGTTGCTCTGCTTCCCTGTCGAGCAGAGGACGACCCTGCCTCGAGCGCACGCCTGTGACCGAGCGCACCCCGCATCGCTCCCTTTGACCAGCGTCTGGGCCACTTCCAGCCCAGCAAGGTCCAGCGCCACCTCAGCCTTCCCTCCAGCCGGCATGCATGCTCCCCTCTTGGGCCTCCTCCATCGACCGGGCCACGAGCCCATGTGAGCAGTCCCCCTCTCCTGTACACTGTTGGCCCAGATAGTTTCAGCCCGTGGATGTGTTTTTTTTTCCTGGACGAATTTGCTAAATATCCTGTGCATGCATATTTACAGATAAATGCCATCATATTAAAGTGTTAATAAGTATTTATCCATGCATCCAAATTAAACATGTCATATATGTAAAATGTTTAGATTTCTGTCTAGTTTCACAATATGCTGCTCTCATCCATGTTTAAGATGTTTAAGTGCTGTTTACATTTATTTTACATAAATAACATGCTAAAACGATTTATTTCATAACTAAATAACCGTAGCTCGGATTATAATAAACTTTATATGTAAATGGGGTAGAAAAATGCATAGATTAACATGGTGCACTTCATTTTGCTGTTTAACAATATTAAAATTGCGTTTATGGCAGTACAGTACCAAATCTAAATTATGGACATGAGGATTTTCCGGAAATTGTTGTTTGTTGTTCCGGCCTTATTTAAACTTGCCTAGATAGGTTGTTTAATTATGATGCACCCCTTGCCATGTTAATCAACATTTAATATTGTTGGGTACATAACCGAGAGAGAACTAAATAATTGATGTGGTGTTTCGTCAATATGCAACTCGTTGCATATTGAGCTCCACTTAATTTGTAGTGGGGTTTGTTGCATTTTCCCATGCCATACCTCATTTAAACCGGACATGCATCATACTTGATTGTGCATCATGCCATGTGTATGTGGTGGTTGTTCACTATGTTGTTTGTTTCTTTCCGGTTTGCTTCTCCCGTTAGCTTCGGTTTCGTTCCGGAGTTGTGAGGATTCGTTCGACTACATTCGTTTGTCTTCTTCATGGACTCGTTCTTCTTCCTTGCGGGATCTCAGGCAAGATGACCACCCCTCGAAATCACTTCTATCTTTGCTTTGCTAGTTGCTCGTTCTATTGCCATGCCGTGCTACCTACCACTTGCTATGTCATGCCTCCCATACTGCCATGTCAGCCCCTAACCTTTTCACCCTTCCTAGCAAACCGTTGTTTGGCTATGTTGCCGCGTTTACTCAGCCCCTCTTATAGCGTTGTTAGTTGCAGGTGAAGTTGAAGATTGCTCCTTGTTGGAAGATAATTATGTTGGGATATCACAATATCTCTTATATTATTAATGCATCTATATACTTGGTAAAGGGTGGAAGGCTCGGCCTTATGCCTGGTGTTTTGTTCCACTCTTGCCGCCCTAGTTTCCGTCATACCGGTGTTATGTTCCTTGATTTTGCGTTCCTTACGCGGTCGGGTGATTTATGGGACCCCCTCGACAGTTCGCTTTGAATAAAACTCCTCCAGCAAGGCCCAACCTTGGTTTTACCATTTGCCTACCTAAGCCTTTTTCCCTTGGGTTCTGCAGACTCAAGGGTCATCTTTATTTACCCCCCCCCCCCCCGGGCCAGTTCTCCTTCGAGTGCTGGTCCAAACCGAGCGATGTCTGGCGCCCCCTGGGCAACCAGGGTCTATGCCAACCCGACGTCTGGCTCATCCGGTGTGCCCTGAGAACGAGATATGTGCAGCTCCTATCGGGATTTGTCGGCACATTCGGGCGGCTTTGCTGGTCTTGTTTTACCATTGTCGAAATGTCTTGTAACCGGGATTCCGAGACTGATCGGGTCTTCCTGGGAGAAGGAATATCCTTCGTTGACCGTGAGAGCCTATAATGGGCTAAGTTGGGACACCCCTGCAGGGTATTATCTTTCGAAAGCCGTGCCCGCAGTTATGAGGCAGATGGGAATTTGTTAATATCCAGTTGTAGAGAACTTGACACTTGACCTTAATTAAAACGCATCAACCGCGTGTGTAGCCGTGATGGTCTCTTCTCGGCGGACTCCGGGAAGTGAACACGGTTCTTGTGTTATGTTTGACGTAAGTAGGAGTTCAGGATCACTTCTTGATCATTGGTAGTTCACGACCGTTCCGTTGCTTCTCTTCTCGCTCTCATTTGCGTATGTTAGCCACCATATATGCTAGTGCTTGCTGCAGCTCCACCTCATTACACCATCCTTTCCTATTAGCTTAAATAGTCTTGATCTCGCGGGTGTGAGATTGCCGAGTCCTCATGTCTCACAGATACTTCCAAAACAGTTGCAGGTGCCGATGATACCAGTGCAGGTGATGCAACTGAGCTCAAGTGGGAGCTCGATGAAGATCTTGCCCGTTGTGTTGTTTCTTTTCTTGTTGATCAGTAGTGGAGCCCAGTTGGGACGATCAGGGATCTAGCAGTTGGGTTGTCTTCTTTTATTTTGGTTCCTTAGTCGGACCTATGTGTGTATCTTGATTGATGTATGATTTTATTATGTATTGTGTGAAGTGGCGATTGTAAGCCAACTCTTTATCCCATTCTTGTTCATTACATGGGATTGTGTGAAGATGACCCTTCTTGCGACAAAACCACAATACGGTTATGCCTCTAAGTCGTGCCTCGACACGTGGGAGATATAGCCGCATCGTGGGCGTTACAGGCTGGATGGTCTGGCTATAAATGTGAGGAGGAGGTCCAGAGATGGGCGGGCCATGGCCCGTTCGGCCTTGCTTAAGCTCCGCTAGTGTGCATCGGTATTTTTTCCAGTTCCCCATGGCTCGTGACTGCAGGCTCCGTGGTGGCCCGCGGCGGTCGGCCGGAGAAGCAAGGAGTGGGCAAGAGAGGCGAATGCTACGCTGCTGCAGTGCTGCGGCCGGCGGGAGCGGTGGCCGGCGTTGTTGCCCGCGGGAGGGAGCAGAGTCGGCGGCAAGAATCACACACGGCTGGACATGGGTAGGTCTCGGATCAACTTATCTCTTCGAGCACTGACAAACAAAGAGAATGAGGGCTGTGAATTGGGGAATTTTGCTGGGCTACCATGAGAGTCATCAGGCCTGACCGAAGGTGCAAACGAGCCGAAGCCTGCTCACCGCTCGGGCCGAGCTCAAAAGCCCACTAGACTCGTCCAGCTCACTCACCTCAATAAAAAAAAAGGCTCGTCCAGCCTTACTCGTTAGGCGCTGTGGCACATTCTGGTATCTGAGTGGCAAATAAGTAACTTTGCAAGGAGCACACTGTAAAAAGGAGGAGGAAAAAAATACAAGGGGATATAGTATTTTCAGATCAAATCTTGTTGGCTTTATCATAGATTTTCAGCGGTCCTCAATCCAAGAGACGTACCAGTCCCACTGAACATAAATGTTTGATAAATTATGTCTACATGTACATTGAACTATATACATAGGCCTTTTTTATAGGGAGGACTCAACCTCGTAATAGGAGAGTTGTATTGTATTGGCTTTACATTATTTTCAGCTGTGATGCGCCAAATTAAGTACTTCTCCGACCGATCTCCCTCTTTAGAGCAAAGCCGTATACATAAGAACACCGTGTGGGTGTCTAGCCTGCACTCTGAACCCTTTTCTGAGCCCTTTCCCGAGTTTATACATTGTTGAAAAACTCCGAGCCCTTTCCTGAGCATATACGACACGCACAATTAGCTATGTTTTTTTTGCGAGTAATACAATTAGCTATGTGCCTACATGGGGAAGATTTAACAGGCTCAAGCCCCCCCCCCCCCCCCCCTTCCAGCACCGTAAAATATGTTTCTGCTACTAGTTTTAAGGCCCAGACCAGCTACTTGTAGGCCCAGTCCAACACATATTTGCATGACCCAGACAGCCCAGCCCCTCCATTTTTTTTCTAGATTCGCCACTGCCTACATGTCAGCATCAGTTCCATACAACTGCCATCCGTATATCAGATTATTAACATACCTTACGTATGAGACTAACCAAACACACACAAACACACACAAAAAAGGTAAGAAGTTGTTGCAGCACAATTGATGAAAAAATGACAAAACGGCTACCAATATTAGTGAACATCACCGTGCGCCGGTGACAGCAAATATATATAAGGCCTTTTCTGAAACTAATCTTGGAGCATCTACTGGCATATGATTAGTTATATGAAGGAGTATAAGTTTGCTTCTTGATTAGCTCCAAGATTAAAAAAACAAACACATCAGAAATCCAAGGCTACTATCATATACCAGACATATGCACATAGTTCCCTTATTTTTATGCTCACAGTCATGCACATCGCTTTCGTACTGGATATCCTTAAAAGTGAATAAGAAGGGATCTTCATAGGCAACTGGTCACATACTCAACTGTGGGAAACTGCTTCCATGAAAGAAATAGGTTATCCTCTCCTCAAATTCAACTACTCGAGGAGAACGCATATACGGGCATCCTCATACAACCAGCTCTAAAAGTAGTTATCTCCTTTTGTTCCATGACGTATTATGGTGCGGCTGCCTGTGACGGACGCTCTCTTGATCTCCCATGACGCCGACCGTGTGAATGATGTGGAGCATAATCCTCGAAGCTAAGCCAGAGAAAGAAAGAGTTATCCTCTCCTTCCGTGATTCTTGGTGGTTAAGTTTTGTTTTCCCTAGCTCTAGGGAGCTGACCTGGAACCTTCCTTCCTCGAAGTTGCTTAATTTGCAAATGTTGTGTGAACCATTTTTCTTCATCGTTTGTTGCAAAGTACTATATTCTCTTGTTCAATATCAATTATGTATTCTGAAAGATATTCGCAAAATAAAACTATGTATTCTGGAGATGTTCAGAAATCTCTTCTTTTTGTTTGAGGAATTATGTATGAAAAGAAGGAATCTCATATCCAACTACTAGTATCTCTGAATAGAGGACAACTGGAACGGAAAAGTGGTAGATATGCCATGATGTTATATTATTTACATACATACACACACACTTCAGAGTACATATGGCTTCACCAGCAGTTCATATGTCGCAAATAGAGTAGAAAAACAGCAAGTACATGTGTTACAATTTCTTGCCACGAGTTCAATAATCCAAGATATATACACACAGTCACCACAACTCTCATCGGCCTCAAATCATCATGTACGACAGGAGGACAGGTGAATAGGTGATACAGTCATTGATGACATGCGTGGTTGAAGGGGTGACCAAGACGACGACAGCATGGTCATGGCAGCAATGACGGCGACTGAAAACGACGAGGATTGGGACGCCCGTCGGGGTTGCAGAGGACCGCAAATCCATGTGCAGGTCCAGTCGGAGAGATGCGACCGCATCGGCAGCAAAGGATGAGGGGGCACAAAAGAGAGAAGTTGGTATGGGGTATGCGTAGAGAGTTTCCATATCTTCGAATTACTCAAAGGACATAGAAGATACGAGACCAAATTGAGCGGAAAGCAGACCTAATATAAAGAGAGAAGAAAAGGAAATACTCACTGAATATTTGTGTAATCTTAACGGTAGGTCCCACTTGTTGAACAAGCAGCCGACAGGATAATAAACTAACAAGCATCTTAGAGACAACGACTAGTCACACACGGGCTAATCAACTCACGCTCATAGTCAACTTCATAATTAAGCAAGCAAGTTTTTTTTTCCGGGGAATTAAGCAAGCAAGTTGACTGTTACTTTTATAAGGATAACTGCAAATATGTGTATGAAGCATATATATTCCAGCGGTTGGTGGGGATTGGTGCCACTCCAACTTCCCCGACCTCTTCGCCGAGCTACAGGCCTCCCCACTGTCCTCTCGCCACAGTAGGTGGCTTGAGATTGGGGCCCTCGCGTGGACGCTCTGGACTATTCGCAATAAGCTTGTGATTCAGGCTCCCCTCTTCGACGATCTACTGACGCTCTCTTCAAACTGTCTGGTTACTTGCAGCTCTGGCGGCCGCTTAGCCGCCCTCGGGACCGGGACGCCGTCTCCGCCTTCATCGCCGACCTCCGCTCGATGGCCGTCCGCCTGTCGCCGCCACCACCGCCGCCTCCGCCTGAGCCTGATTAGTCGTCTGTTTGCTCTCCGGCCATGGCCCCGGCTGAGCCTGTCTCTTATTTCGTGTGTGTTTTGGGCTTGTTGAGCTGTGCCCTCAGCAGTACCTCTGGATTTATTGTTGTGCGACTTGGGTGTGTGTCTTTTGAACTAGTCCTTGTATGTCTTCTGAGCGAAAGCCTTTTTCGGTATATTCCAGTGGATAAAAACATCACTTTTAGCGATACGCGTATGCACATGAAAACATAATACAGATAGCAAAGGAATTGAGACGAGAGATCAAAGTATCACCGGCTATTCAGTGTCATCGCTGCCAATATAGACCCCTCCATCCTTGTCAACAATAATCCAGACTTGATCAATAGGCGCCGGGTCATAGGTAGGACCCGTCGTTTGCGGCGCCATATAGTATAGAGCGCGTCTATAAAACACCAGCGCAAAGCATGTGTGAGCACAAGAACAAGTCGGAACAATGAAGGAAACTTTGAGAGAAATACCGTTGCACGGCACGGCGAAGATCGTCGGATGAATGGAGGTCGATCGTCGTTGCGCGGTTGATGAGGAGGTCGATGAGCCCAGGGTAGTGGGGGGAGGTCGGGGAGGAGTATCAGAATTCAGAGGTTCACGAGAATGAACGGGAGGAGACGTGGTTGGCCTATTTGTAGTCGCGACGTATGACTAATGGGGTGGCCGGCGGCGGGGCTGACGTACGGCGGCACGAGGCGCGCGGGGCACGTTTCCGATTGGGATATTCTCCTGCTACCGCCGTGTGGATGTGGATGTGGACGCTGGAACGCATATATAGCAGATAGCTCAAGGAGACAATGAGTTATCTGATATCTCCTCGCTGTCTCGTCTGCCTGTGATGCTCATGGTCTCCGATGCCGCGTGTATATAAGGTGACACCGTGTGGACGTGGAGCCCGTATCCGAGATCTCCATTTTCCATTCCGTGACGTACGATGGTACTACCCCCCTGCCCATGCGTAGGTGATGGTCGATCGTGCCGGTGGATCTTGCGTGGGATGCTTGACGCCTAAGTTTCGTGCTGGGTCAGCCGTCAGCGTGTGCCCGTATATATCGTGCCACAGGCCAAGCAGCAGCACCGGCGTTCCATACGTACGTACATCGCCATGACCGGCAGCAGCCCAGCATGTGCAGCAGGTGGACGTACGTCAAACAGCGTGATCTATCGATCTGCTCGGGGGGGACGGCCGGGGGTGACGTGATCTGAGCGACCGCCGCTTCCAGGAAGGAGCGGCGAGCCGTGAGTGGGGAGATCAACATGCCGACGCGTGTTCTCAGCGGCATGCAGCATCAGCGGTAGTCTTGTGACTTTGTGAGAAAATGAACAGGTAACCAACGCTTAGGGTGTAACCAGTCCACTGCCTCTTAATTAATCAAGCTGTTTTTTAACAAAGCACTATCTGCATGAAATTGTTGTTCATGCTTAAAAAAAATACAGATTTACGAATGTTGTTGTACTTTGTGCTCCCTCCGTCTTGAATTACTTGTCGCAGAAATGGACGTATCTAGACGCATTTTTAGTTCTAGGTACATCCATTCCTGTCAATTTCCGCGACAAATATTTTGGTAGGTCGGAGGGAGTATTAATGTGGAAATCAGAAGTAGCTTGGAAGTTTCTAGCCAACATGGGGCTACGTACGTACTCCCTCGTTTTTATTTAGGTTGCATATTACTCCAGTTTTTTCTGAAGTAAAACCATGTCAATTTTAACTAAGTTTATAGAACCACTTATTAATATCTACAACATCAAACCAATACCACTAATTTCAACATTGATTATATTTTTGCAGCATCAGTTTATATCTGTTAATGTAAATGCTCGTATTTTATTCACATCATATTAGTTTACATTGGTAGTATATATTTGGTAAACTGATGCTGCAAAAATATGATGACTTCACAAGCAGTTCATATGTCACAAACAGAATACAGAAAAAACCCGTTCATATTTTACAAGTCAATTTCTTGCAGCTAGTTCAACAATCCAAGATACACACCATGAAGACGACTCTCCTCGGCCTCAGATCAGCACGATAGGAGGACAGGTTATGCAGTCACCGATGAGATGTGTGCTCACCCTGGCAGCGGTGTCGACGACGTGGTTGCGGTAGCAACGACGGCTCAGATTTTTGGTGGACAGAATCTCCAGTTTCCCTCAGCGACGCAGCCACATATGATATGTATCGATCATGTAGCAGCACCATGTAGAAAGTTTCCATACCTTTAGAGAAAACAAACATGAATTACTGAAAGTCCATAAAGGGACATGAAACTGAGCAGTAAGCATACTTACAAAAGAGAAGAAAACTATCTTACGATATTCTTTGAAAATTTCCCCCAATGTGAAGCCCCCACATGAATTAGTAGAAATAACTAACAAGCATATCAAAGAGAACCGGTCACAGACTGGCTAATAATTATTGCAAAAATGCTAGACATACAAAGATTTACAGACTTTTACAGGCTCTTTCCTCTAACAACCAATCACAAACCTCTCCCCCCCCCCCCCCCCCCTGATTTTCAGGGGGGTGGGCCGTCCCGCTCACCTGTTGGCCAATGAAGACTAACCCACCCTGTAAAAGCCTGTAAACTGTTTGTACGTGTAGCATTGCCGTATTATTGCTAGGAAACTTCTAATTGAGGTGATGCTAAGTAAGTCCACTCCGCAAAACTGAGCCTCCACATTTGCTCATAACCTCTGAAGCAAGCAGACTATACATCTTACAGGAAGCATATCCCGGTGGATCAAAAGCATAACAATGCAACCGAAAACGAAAAAAAGGATCGGTTACTGCCACCGATCTGCGCACGTACCATGCAAACGCGAGCTCCTCTTGCATATAAAGATAGCAAAGTAGGTATGTGCGCACCAGCTGCTACTGCGTGGCCTCGTCTTGAATACAGATAATCCTGATCCCTCCATCAGAATCTACAATCAGAACAAGAATAGGTGGCGTCGGCGGTGCCATGAAATATAGCAAAGAAGGTCTAGAAAAAAACGTAAGAACACGGCCGGGAAATGCGAAGTGTGTGTGTGTGTGTGTGTCGTGCGATGAGGCAGAGATGCTACGGTGGTGGAGGAGGAGAGCTCGATCGATTGGGATAGTTTTAACTTGGTTGTGATTGCTTCCCCGGACGCCGAGGCACATACGGCTTAATTAAGTAGGCATGCAAGGGGCAGGGCGAAAGCAGATGGAAGGCACGTCGGTGATGGGTATACGTCTGTGACGCTTCCGTGTGGAACACCACACACGTCTCTCAAAGCAAATACTACTATATCTATGAGGTTTGTGCCCTAGAGTGCTGGAACTTCCCGGGAACATTCCAGGAATTCGTTTGGTCGTTTTTTTTTTTATTGAGGGAAGGAGTTCGTTGGTGACCTCATGGCCTGGATCATGGAGCACCCACCCGGCCCGCATGCATGCACCATCTATCAGCGAAAATGCATGCATGGCCAGTATCAGCAGCGATGGAGCAACGCCAACGTTGACGCACAGCACAGCTAGTTCCTTGTATGCATTGCCTTCATCCCAAATTAAATGTCTTAGATTTTTCTAAATACGTCAAAATCCATGATCGTATAGTACTTCGCAGCGACCGCCAGCGGCGAGCTCCGTCCGGGTCGGGTGCGTCCGAGCCGGGGCCATCAGGTATTCAGGTGCACGTCTGCTCGATCGATTAGGAAGCCGCGTTTTAGAAGACCGAATCCACGAGTAGGGGGATGACCACACGCGTGCTCTACGCTGTAAACAGGCAGACAGCGGTTGGGCATTAGTATTTCTTAGTACGTTGTGCTCTCTTCTTTCCTTTCAAGGGACAAGCTATGCTTTTCAAGGGCAGGTAAAAATGCTTCAGGATAGATTGCGTATACTTCAATTTTTTTGCTAAACAAATTTGACTCGAGGATAGGCAGTTAGGCACCACGCCCTCCTCCTCCTCGCCCTACAAATGGCAACAGCTTGTCTCGTTTTGCCATTGCTCCCAATATATATGGTCAGGTCAGCCCACACGTCATTCTAGTAAAGTCGTTGCAGAATCATAGCCAGTTTTTCTAGCATATCTCTACAACCTAACCAGACAGAGGAAATAGAAGAAGATAGATGATGGGTTACCTGAACAAACATGGAAACGCGTTACCTCTTCAAAACAGACGGAAGCGTCCAACGTGTCATGGCTGTAAATCCCTGAGCTCAGCGTAGGGAAGCTTCGTCATTCTTTTACTTCCAGTCCAAGCTAAGGCGGTTTGGGGTGCTTTGAGCTCAGCGGATTTGGAGAAACATCTAGGAATATCACAACACTACTACAGACGTAGCCATTTCGAATGCCTCGCATTAATGCATGTGACGTTTAGGTTATTGCCGTATGCACGTTATGATTGAGTGGACATCACAAGCATGCTGAAAGTTTCTAACAAAGGGTCCATGCACATGTCTAGGAAACTGGCACTGCTATATATTTGTAATCCTGTACACACTTATCACTAGTGTAGAATGGGTCATCGTACACAGTTAAAAAACATTATCACACACAAAGATGCGAACCATCGTTTTGTAAGCATAACACACGGTTCATTAGGTTGGAATGTGTGTGGTAGTGCTTATCAGATAAGGTTCGTGGTGGTGCACACAATTCCTATATAAGAGGGTGTGTGCTGTCTGTTGTGGGGTATAATCAATTTTATAAGTAATTAATATTAATTTCAAAAACTGATAAAATCTCATCCAGTACATAAATATTAAATAATACTATAGGAAGGTGCTCATGAATAGTTAATTAAACACACCATATATTTATGCATAGTACACTTTTATGCCACTGCAACCGATTTGCCTCTCCAGGGTTTGAAAACAAATGCTTCAGTGGAGAAATTAAAGACAGGTACCAAACGACCTTGAATGAGACACATGTCTTGATCTCATCGCCCGCCTTGTTCTTGTCTTTGCTCTCTTGCACTTATATCATGGATGGTTGCATATGTGACATGAATGCAAATATTTTTATTCATTGCGGTACAACATACAATCATTCACACAAATGTGTATATTTTTCACTTCAAGTTCCAATGGGCAAACCACTATCTCCGCTTCGTTGGTGTTTTCTGGAAGCACATTCTTTTTTGGAAGAATGTCTTGAAGAAGAGCCAACAACTTTTGAAACCCTTATTTGATAATCCTTTTTTCTGTTTTAAATCTTAAAAGCTCTAGTGTGTTATTCATGTTTGAATATTTCCTTTTGCAACCTGGATTCAATTCTGTCTAGGTGCCCCTCGAAAAAGTTCAATTGTGTATTTAAAAAATGTTCACCATATATTAAGAAAAATTTCATTACGCATTAAAATAATTTTCATCGTATATTTGAAAATTTTCAGCATTTATTAAAAAAAGACCACTATATATTATTTTTCCCATGTATTACAAATATGTTCATCGCATATTAAAAATTGTTTGATGTATATTTATCAAATGGTTATCATATATTAAGGAAATGTTCACTGTCTATTTGAAATAATGTACATGATATATAAAATAATTTTTAGTGTGTATTAAAAAAAGTTCATTTGTATATTAACAATTTTTTCACTGTGTATTAAAATTGTCCATCATGTATTAATAAGAAAGAAATGAATAAAAATAAATAAAACATAAAAATGCCTGAAAGAACCGGAAAGAAAAATGAAAAAAAACCATGAAAACAAACGAGAAAAAAATATGAAGCAGCGAATGAACGCACAGCGCGCTCCTCCAAACTGGGCCAGCCGTAGGGCGTGGTTTACCGAGAGGTACACACACACAAAAATCACCCGGTCCGTATGCAAGCATCAGCCCAATACGACTTTAGACACATGCCTACAGAGGCAACCAGCGACGAGGCATCGGATCGCGTCGAAGGAAAGACAGAGATTGCTAAAGAAACGTACATAGAAAAAAAAAGGAGATTGCTAAAGAAACCCACGCCGCCAGCGCCACCCCTGCTTCGTCTCCCAGTGCCGGACGAAACCAACTGCATCGCGCCTCCTCTTCCAGTTCATGGCCTCCTCCGGCAATTACCGGTCATCGTTCTGATTTGTAAGTTCAATTACAGGTTCTGATCCATCCACAAGAAGTACGCTATATATATCCCATTTTTTCTGTAACTTTTTTAGGGTTTCACGTTGTGTTGGGTACTTGGCGTCTTGAATTTTTATGAAAGGTCAGATGACTGGATCAGTGTCAAACGGCCGTGGATTAGCCTTCAAGTGAGGAATAAGTACTGGTAATTTCTTATGTATATCTTCTAGTATTGTTTTCATACTGAATAATGTCTTCCTCCCCTCAAAGAAATAATGTCTTCCAAATTTGATGTATGTTTTTCTTACTTAGTTAAGTTGCTACCCTAGTATCTGCTTACACTATACACTAATATGCATGGTAGTTAGCCAAGAAACGACGACTCGCTACCAATGAAAAAAATAGCGTGCTATAAGATTTAGCGCGGCCCTTCTCCACATGCTATATAAGTTATAGCGTGCTATATTTCAAAACAGCAACATAAAAATGTCAAGGCTTTTTCGCATAATTTGCAAAGAAAGGGAACACTCCAAATTAAATAGAGAAGCATACGAGAGCTAGGTTCAGGGCATGTACACTCCTAATTTGTAAGGAAAGAGAACACTCCTAATTAAACAGAGAAGGATCGGTGGCTGACTTGCCGGCGCCGGTGGCATGGTTGACTTCAACGTTGTCTTGCTAGAGTTGGAGCCACTACTTGGAGGGGGGTGGAAAGAAGCTGCTGCCGCTCACTAACTCTCTGTGTGTGAAATCTAGAGGCACGAGGAAGAAAGGAAACCTTAAAGAGCCTCACGTTGTAGTTCATGCGGCGAGTTTTGGTGAGGCGATTTTCACTCCAGGAAATCAATTGTCAGAACTAGGCCGCCACCCCGCGGCCTCTTCGGTTTCTTTCTTCGCAGCTAAATCACACGGATTTTGGATGGGATTCATTCTGTCGTATGAAGATAGTTGTGTTGGAAGTGGAGATAAGTGCGTATGGTCTCTCCCAAGCCACGATGGCTTATGCCCTTCAAAAAAAAAAAAAGAACTGACGAGTGAGCCTTCTGTTCAGCAACACAGCTGTGCCAATGTCACGGCGCGCACAGCTCAGGTGGTGACCGAAGGCTAAATATCGTCTTGGGTTGTGTCTTGGCTGTTATTACGAGTGAATTGCAAAAACCATCCACATGCTAGGGTTGCAGAAACCACACTTTTACAGTTTTATGCCAAAAATCACTAATTCTGAGGCAAATTTTTAGCAAATAACACTAGTCGTATGTTTCACTCATTTTAATCATGTTTATGACAAGTGGGACCCGCTGGACAGGGTGATATGGCACGACTAACATATCGCAAATAGATATAATTACATAGACTAAAGTGTAAAAGGGCCTAAGAGG
Organism: Triticum aestivum; assembly: GCF_018294505.1. NCBI lineage: Eukaryota > Viridiplantae > Streptophyta > Magnoliopsida > Poales > Poaceae > Triticum > Triticum aestivum. The sequence goes on along the minus strand of NC_057799.1, from coordinate 14,157,425 downwards.
ATAAGGTCGTATTTTCAGGAAAAAAAGAGGGAATCGCGAGAGAGTGCCAGTAGCAGTAGTGACCTCCGCAGCCGACATGCTCGAGCTCCCTAGCGTGCGGGGCCGAGGCTGCCCCGGCAGCCGGTACCGCCGCTATCGGTCGCCGCAAAGCTACCCACCGCCATCGTCGTGCTCCCTGGCTCCACCGCCGCATTCCAGTCGTGCTCGTCGGGGCTGGAGGAGAAACTCGCGCCGCCATGCTGCCCCGTTCGTTGAACTGGATCCAGGAGCCGGCGCTGCCAACATAGCCCCCTTCGCCCCCACGCCGCTCACCAGGCTCCTCGCGTCGACCCGCACCGGTTCTGGCGGTATCTGGCAGGGAATCGAGCCATCAGCGCCTGTTGATGGTACGACACCACTGCCACGCCCCTGCCAGCTAGCGAACATGAGCTGTCCTGCCCGACCCCAACCACACGGGACCCCTTGCGTCCCGCCACCGGAGCAAGTAGCAGCTGCGCCGGCCTGCGCACGGGGAGGGAATGGCCGCCGGCGTCCACCATGGGACCGATTGAAGATGAATGACGACCCGATTGCTTTTTTTAGGGATCTTTTTGCAAAATAAAATTACATGGGATGTAATTGCCTTTTTTATTTGCCACATCACGCTGTCCAGCGGGACGCACCTGTCATAATTGTGCTCAAAACGGCCTGAGCCATCGACTAGTGTTTTTTGTAAAATAATAGCCTCAAAATTAGTGTTTTTTTGCACAAAGCCGTAGAAGTGTGGTTTCTGCAGCCCTATCCTTCAATGTCGATCGTTTTTGCAATTCACTCCTGTTATTAGCTTTGTTGTTGAGGTTCCAGATTTTTCCTGATAAAGGGGTGATCTTTTGCACTGAATGTTGTAAGACAATGTTGGTTTCATTAAGTGAAATGGAACCAGGCAGGACCCTTTCACTAAAAGAAAAGCATATGCGTGATAGATTGAGGGGTTGGGTAGGAGTTTATGTAATCCCATTTTCTTAAATTTGTTTCTTTTCTCTGCAGGAGACACTAAGATTAATGATTAATGATGCACCGGCATTCCCTCAAAGAGAAAAGAGTACTGATGCATCAGCTATGCTGCTATACGAAGCTCCCTCTGGCATCACGCTTTTCTCTTTTGATGGGGGCTACCTCCATGATTTAGTGAAGGTATTTGATGCTCCTTAGTTTTTGTCTTCGTGATTGATGAGGAATTTAATATCATCTAATCGATTTCTCTCTATTTTTTTCTCTAGGACTTCTCGGCATGCTTGCCACTGCTTGTTAGTAACCCTACCATTCTTTTTGTCATATTTCCTTACCTTTTTGTTGCCAACTCTAACATAGTAATGTTTTACAAAATTCGCTGAAATGTTGCATCAGTCTTTATTGTGAATTTTTGTTGGAACAAGTGGGTGGAATATAAAAGTTAACTCATTACTCGGTAGTTTTTATTTGTTACTGAACTGATTTGAAATTCAATTAAGCCGGTCAACCATAATTTTTTTCTGGGTTGGAGTCTTTCCTCATCATGTTCTGTTTTGGTGTCATGGCGCATTATCTAATATGGCCAGACATCTATTGTAGATCCTTAAAAGATCAATTAACGCTGGCTGAAACCTATAAGTTTGTACTAATATGCACAAATATGTACAAAGTGGTTACATCTTCCTAGCTAGAGGTGAATGAGCCACGGCATGGTACTCCTACCAATAATAACACGGATTCTTTTCAAAATTCTAACATCTAGCTTTATATCTGAACATTTTGGGAGCACCAATGAGAGAATTGTACATACAAAGATTTAAGTCCCCGCAAAAAAAATACAAGGATTTAAGCAACACTATACTTTGTGATTGATGCAGCACTACTAAACTACCTTGCCTCCTGTCATGATTTAGTACTTGCATTATACTAGAGTATTTAACAAGCTTTTCATATCCCTTATGTGTTTATTTTCCAGAGTTTGGTAATATCCATGAAGTATGAGAAGGTGCCCACCCCCATTGACCTTGTTAATGAGGCTATTGACGATCGTCTGGCCAAGAGGCTAATCAAGCTATGTGGTTCTGAGAAGAAATTAGTGTCGGAAGTGCTGAATATAAAAGACTAATTGAAACAAAGCTGGTTAGTATAACTTTGTAAGCTTTCTTGTTGGTTCTGTCTGGGTGTGTAGTATTGATCACCATTTGCCTTTCCAGGCAATAACCTGTCTGTATGTTGAGGTTCCAGATTGCGAAGTGATAATTCGCAGTCTGAAGAATCCCATGCGGTCAGTGAAGATTAATGTTGCATTGGCTATGCTGCTATACCAAGCACCCTCTGGCATGGCAATTTTCTGTTTTCATGGGGCGTACCTCACCACTCCAGTGAAGGTACTTGTTTTTTCATTGCTGATGCTACTAACTTCTTTTCTGTGTCATCGAAGAAGAGATCAAGATCATCAAATTGATTTCTCTCTGTTTTTTCACAGGATTTCTGGGCGTCCTGGCCACAACTTGTTAGTAATTCTCCCTATTTCTTTCTTACTAGTTCTGCCATATTTCCATACGCTAGTTGTTTCCAACTAGTACAGAGTAATGCTTTAAATAATCACCACAGCATTTCACCAGTCTTTATTGTCAAGTTTTTTTGCAACAAGTGGGTGGAATATAAAATTTTAATTAATTACTCAGTAGTTGTTAATTGTTATTAAACTGATTCTAAATCGAATCAAGCTGGTCGATTAATTTTTTTTTGGGTGGAGTCTTCCCTCATTACCATGTTCTGTTTTGGTGCCATGGTATGCTGTAATTAATGGCCAGACATCTGCTGATATATCCTTAAGGCCTTGTTCGGTTGGTGGGGATCCAATCCCCTAGTGGATTCAATCCACCCAGGGGTTTGGGTAATGCCCACCACATCACCCAATACCCACTAATCCCTCCCTCCACAATCCCTCTCTAAACATCATTGTTCGGTTAAACCTCTCTCTTGGCAGCCGAGCTGCAATAGGAATTAAGAGGGAGCAGGAGAGGAGAAAGTGGACGAAGAACTTATCCACGACAAGGATATTTTCAGGGAGGAGGGGACGCTCGAGATGGGGTCAATGCGGCCGCCGTCGAGCTCGCACCTGTGTACCTAGAGATCCCCTTCGAGCTTGCGCCGACACGCCTTTAGATCGCTTTCAAGCTGACGCCGGTGGTGCTGTGCAGACGCCGTCCACGCCGCCATTGCATCCAAATCACAGGAGAGAGAGAGAGGCGTCAGGCTGGGAGGGCTTTTTTTTCTTTCTCGCGTAGTGTTTCGTGTTCGTCTCTCGGATGGGGATTAGTTCCACGGTCTGGGAGGACTGGATTTTACCCACGCGGCATTTACGAAGTTTGGAGGGGATAGCCCAGGGGTATAACCCACGTGAGGTTTAAGACCGAAGGGTTTTATCAGGCATGTTGGAATCGAACCGCGGGTGGGTCAAAACCACTTGAATCAGCGCCAAATCCCTGCCGACCCCGGCGGGGGAGGGTGTAACCGAACAAAGCCTAAAAGATCAATTAACTCTGGTAGAACCCTAAGTGGGTACTGCTAGGCACAAGTGTCCATGTAGTGGTTGCATCTTCTTAGCTAGGGATAGATGAAGGAGCCCTATCTTGGTATTCCTACAGAGGACCATACTGTGGATTGTTTTCAGCATACTGACATCGAACTTTATGTATGAACGTTTTGGGAGCACCACTGAGAGAATTGTGGAAACAAAGAGAATTGCGCAAACAAAGACTTAGCAGGTTGTACTTTATGATTGATGCAGGGCTACTAATCACCCCTGCCCCCTACATAATTTAGGCACTTGCATTATATTTGACAAGTTTTTATAGATCATTTTTGTGTTTTATTTCAGAGTCTGATAGTATTTATAAAGGTGGAGAAGATGCCCACACCAATTGACCTTGTTAACGAGGTCATTGACGGTCACCTAGTCAAGAGGCTCAGGCAGCTGTGTGGTTCTGGAAGGAAATTAGTTGTGGGAAGTGTTGAATATAAAAGAATAATTGAATCGAGACTGGTTGGTATAACTTATAGTATTTAGGGAATAACCTGTCTGCATGTTGATGTTCCGGATTGTGAGGTGATAATTTGCAGTCTGAACAAGCCCATGTGTCTTTTAGTGCCTGAAGAACAATTTGAGCCGGACAAAGATTTAGAATTATTCTTACATCAACGTGACTTTGACGTCAAGCTAGAGATGGTGAGCTTATTTCTCACATGCGATTCTATCTACTTTATTTCTCCCTTGTCAATGCTATAGTACCTTTTCTTTTCTTTTCAACAACTCTAGCAAGCTTGAATAAGTCGCCTCATCTTATGCAATGTTAGTCCTTTCTGACTGATTGCGTCCTCTATAATGCTTTATTGCCAATGATTTCAGTTTTTGATAGACACGCCGTACTGAGAAATAACGTTTGAGAAACTCAATTTCTTTTAATCATCGATGAAATGTCTTCTAGAATTTTTGGCTTGATGTTTGTTTCAGCGATGAAGATTTTTTTTTGGCTTTCAGGTTGAAAAAATCTATGAAGGAGACTGCCTATCTCTTGCATGATACTGAATCATGTGAAAAGAAGTATTTGATGTTCTTTCGACTTCTTCTAAAGGATTTTATTCTTACATCTGAAATTGACACCGAGGATTGGGTTTTAATCCAGTTTGCAACGGCTTTGAAGATGATATGTTACCCTGGAGCATCGTATAAAGTCTTACCCCCTGATGAGGTGAATCATAATATTTTTATATATGCGTTGAGTATGTGTATGATGGAAGTTGTCATTCTAGCAATGTACTGAAGTGTTATTTCTTTCAGATTTTCTCATTTGACGAGTGCTCAAAGATAGAGGGTCATGCACCTGGATATAAAAGAAGATTTTCAAAGATTGATGTCTTGTCTATCTACAAACATGTTGCTAGACTCAGTTCAAAAAAGTGCATACTAATGGTCAAATTGGATATCTGGATTACGAAGGCTAAAGAAGTGCGGGAGAAGGCAGACGTCAGAGATTAAGCGACCATCATTTTCGGGGAAACTCAATAGGACTGATTTATGTACCGGCTCCAAAGTTGGCGAAGAAGCTAGTAATATGGAGACGTGTTACCTTTCCAAAACAGATGGAAACGTGTTGTCTCTCTCAGCAGGAAATTAATCTCCCAGGTCGATCAGGGAAGGGATGCTTCGTTCGCCATGCTTTTTACTTCCAGTCCAAGGCATGCAGGTTGGGATGCTTCGCATTGATGCATCCAGAGTTCCTTCTGACGGGTGACGTTCAGTTGGAATCACACGTAAACTGAAAATTTCTAGTCAAGAGTCCATGCACATTTCTAGGAAACTGGCACTCCTATTTTTAGGAGTGCATGGGACTGTCTAGGTCCTCCAGTTTTACCTGCCTGTTGCGGGAGCTGCTTCAACACCGCCCACCGTAGTCAGTTGCATGATGAGTTGACGTGTCTAGTAGGAGTACGAGTTGAAAATGTCGTGGCAACGTTAATAAAGTTATTTTGACCTTCCCTAAAAAAAGTAATTTTGACCTGGCGTTTTTATATCTTCACTGTTACTTGACGGGAAGGGTAATGCATGCATGGCCAGCGCCCACGGCACCATTGTAGTGCTTTGAGGTAGAGCCGATTGATGAATACATCTCGCCTTCTTGGGCAAGGAAGGGAGGCTGTGCAAGGCCGGCCATCTATCTGAAAGCACGAGGAAGCTTCCGCGGAGGTGTGACATGCTTTCTCACCGGGAGCACGCGGCCGGGCAAGAGGATGAGGTCGTCGACGGGGATTTGGTTAACCATGCCTGACGTGTGTACACTGATCATGCTTTAACCAATGCAACCAAAAAACCGATTTGACGAAAGAGACTAGGCAATATATTTATACGTCAAGACTCCCCGTCATGTGTGCCTCCCTCAAGCCTAAACGTGCAAGACCTATTGCCTCTCATACTATGTAGAAAAGCATACTCTAGCCAATGCAATCAAAAGACCGATCTGATGGAATAGACTAGGCAATACAGTTATACATCAACATGGTCGGTGCACTTGGACACTCCATCAGCTCTCGTGTGCATGCCCATGTACCTATCATGTCCAGGCGTAAAACATTGCACATATGCATGTCTCTATGCATTGCATTGTTTCTGTCACATCGCCCGGTCGCTGTTATGTGGGACGCGTTCAGTTGTGGTATCGAACGACCGACTGACGAGTACTTTAAATACAGATTTCAGTTGTTGCATGGATGACTTCACCGTGCGTACTAGTATAATTTTGCAAATTTTGTGTGATCAATCAATTCTTCTTTGTTTATTGCAGAGTATTGTATTTTCAAGTTCAACTTCAGCTATGTATTCTGAAATATGTACTGAAATCTCATATTCAACTGGTAGTAGTTCTGTCTGGGTAGAAAACTGAAATGAATGTGGAAAATATATGTATCGTATTCTTCGCATATACACACTCTCAGAGCACAGACGACTTCACCAACTGATGGCTTCACAAGCAGTTCATATGTCGCAAACGGAGTACAGAATACAGATAAACAAGCAACCCGTTCATATTTTACAAGTCAAATTATTGCCACCAGTTTTAACATGCATGATAGAAGATACACACCATCACCAGAACTGTCCTCATGAACCTCGGATCATTGCCGACAGATAGGGTAGGTGATGCAGTCATCAAAGAGATGTATGGTCGTGGCAGCAACGATGGCGACCAAAGAGGAGGACAACGACGGCAGACATTCGCCACGATGCTGCTGCCAGAACACATATGGTGTTGGATGCAACCTTGCCGTACATGTAGCAGCGCCGTATAGAAAGTTTTCCATGCTACCATCAAGAGGAAACAAATAGGAATTAATTACTGAAAGCCCATATATGGAAGAGACATCAAACTGAACATACAGCACACTTACAAGAGAGGCAAAACATCCAATAATATTTGCTGCATTTCTTAAATCTCAACTGCCGTCCATCTCTAGTGTACGTGTGGAACAACCGATGGACAGGAAATTAGTAAGAGAGTTGCTAATCACAGAGAACTGGTCGCAGACTGCTAATTAATTATACCGGTAGGAAGCTTCTAATTAAGGAGATACTAGTACTAAATCGAGAGTCCACACTGCATATATAATTTAACCTCCATATATATTTGCTCATAACACTACCGGACTCGCGCCCTATGCCTACAGCCCAGGGCCGTCGGCATAGGTCCTTTGCCGTCGGCATAGATCTATGCCTACGGCTGCCGTCGGCATAGCCCCGTCGGCGTAGATCACGTCAGCGTAGTCATGTCAGACCGTCGGCGTAGTATAGCCGTCGGCATAGGGGCCTATGCCGACGGCCGGGCGTCAGCCGTCGGCAGTGTTTTTCGCCTGACGGCAACGGACGGCGCCCTCAAAAGAGCTAACGATTCACGGAATGCCACGTGGCAGAGGTATGCCGACGGCATACCTCTGCCACATGGCACTCCGTGCTGCCTCCTGGTGGCAGGGCTATGCCTACGGCCAGGCTACGCCGACGGCCAGGAGTGGGCTGTCGGCATAGCTCCAACTAGGCCGACGGCAGCCGTAGGCATGGGTTTGGCCGTCGGGGTAGGCCCGTTTTCCGGTAGTGTAAACTTTGTAAGGAAGCAAGCAAAACGTAAGTTGTACAGCAAACATGCCGATCCGGTGGATGATGAAAAACATAAGATGACGATTAATGGCAATATATGTAAGGACACAACTGGTTACTCGCATCGATAGGTACTAGCAATGCAACATGGGCTCTAGCTTGGGTAAAGATGTATAACAAGTTAAGGGGAGATGTGCACCTGCTGCATGCTATTGCATGGTCTCGTCCTGAATGCAAACAATCCAGACCCCGCCGTCAGAATCAACGATCAGGATGAGATCGTAGCCGGGAGGCGCCATGGTAGGGAGATAGTATGCCTAGGGAACAACATATACATCGCGTAAGATAAGAATACTAAGTCAGAGGGGAAGGAAGAAAGCTCGGGATATATATTACCGCGGCACTTGCACCTTGCACGGCGGGGATGGACGTACCTACTTATGTCTGCCGTGGACGTGCGAATGGTGCGATGAGGGTCGCCGGCGCGCGCTGTTGAGGAGATGGAGGAGATCGAGAAAGGGTTGCAGAGGGAGGGGGAGAATGAAAGAGGTTTGTGTAGTGTGTGTGTGGCAAGGATGAATGGAACTACGGAAGGAAAGATGCTGGGCCTATTTGTAGGTAGGTTTCCACCAGCGCGTGGCGTGGCGGGGCGACAGAGCGAGTTGCTTGTGTAAGAGCGGGGAAGGTTCGTACGCGCGTATCGCCAGATCGAGAGAGCGACGGGTCATGTATCGATCCTATTGCTTTTTTTGAGGGATTCCTATCATCCTCCTCGTACGTAGTACTTTCGATGCACTCGTCCCAGCGGCCATGGCCGCCAGCAGCCAGCATGCAGCGTGCACGTACCAGGTGGACATCGACCAGTTAACTTGATCAACGACGGCGTGCACGTACGGCGGGGCGACCTACGTGAGCGACGGGAGCGCCGCGTTTTGCTAGCTAGCCTATAGGCGTGAGCAGGGAGACTACCGTAGCAGGCGTCGACGCGTACCGTACGCGTGGCTTAGATCGACTTTAGGAGCATTTTCTTTTCTTCTGCTCAGCCATTTTGTTCAACGGAAACTTGAATGGCCGAGTGCACGCGGTCTTGTGGGCTAATGGGCAGGTACACTTCTGATTCATGTCATTAAAAAAATATCTGAAGCTGAGTCCCAGAAAATGTTTTTTTCATGATAATACGTGTCTCATTCATATCATAAAGAACAAAGTACAAGTCACGTAAGAACCGACATGACAAAACTGAAAAGATAGCAGAATATCTCTGAGCTTGACACCAACGCCCGTCACTTGCCTCCGGCACCACCACAACAGTCACCGAAAAAAAAAGAATGACGGATCACCTCCTCACCCGAGCTCGACGCGGCTCCATCGCTGATATGCAGCTTTGCGGACCTACAAGGTGGCTCACCAAAATTGAAGCCATTGCCGTTGAACGAATCAGACCGGGGCAACACCCCGGACACGCCATCGAACTCCAGATCTGGCACCACACCACGATAAGTCGCCAAAGGAGGAAAACATACCTGCCATCCACGCACCACGAACCCAGCACATGTTCTGTCTTCCAGATGTCGTCGATACAGACCACAATCTACATCCGCTCCTGGACTACCTCCTAAGCTCCACGCCGACGCTGGGGCAAACGCCGTCGCAAAGGCGGAACCCAAGGACACAGGTCTACCACGAGGATGCCGCCGCCACGCCATCCTTGCTTGAACACACTGGTTTCCAAATCCATCCCCAACCATAGAACCAATGGCCTCGTCAGGGAAGGATCCGAAGAATCTTTATTCAGCGCCGTCATCGTTGCCGCCGAAGCGAAGACGATGAAGAGCCTAAAAACCTAGACTACACGGGAGTAAAAACGATCCACATGTGTGAATTCGGCGACCCCCCTCACCACCGACGACCGATGTCACCAGCGAAAGGGAGCCGCCGGAGGACGGCGCTGAAAGATGGCCTCTCCTGTCGGCAGCTAGGGTTCCAGCTGCCAGGGAGCAGGGAGGAGAATCTGAAAGTACTACTTTTTAGACTGCTATTTCTTTTTTTTTAACATTAGTACAGACGCAAGCGCTCATCCATACGCGCATACGCTCACCCTATGAACGCACACACGCACACCCTACCCCTATGAGCACCTCCGAGAGACTGAGCCGGCATATAATCTTGAGATTTACGGAGTCACCGTAGGCGCCGAAAATCCTGAAATAAATCCAGGAATAATGTTAGCACCAGGACTTGAACGCTGGTGGGCTAGGGATACCACTGTCTCTCTAACCATCCAATCACAGGTTGAAAATGTGTCGTTGCCTCCTACACGGCGACGCCGGTCCCCAGGTTCACCGGCGCTGCCCGGGACGATTACGAGCTCGTCCTCCTGGCGCGCAAGTTCTGGCCCCAGCGTGTCAACCGCGAGCTCGTCTGCGTGTGCGCTCCGGCAACCGGCGTATGGGACGTGATGGTGAGGCACTTCCCGGAGATTCCCGACGCCTTCACGGCGGACGAGATGTTCTCCTCCAAGGGAAGCTCTTTTGGGCCGGCCTCTATCAAGGCCTCGTTTGCTGCGACAGCGACGACCTGCACAGTACCGGTGATGACTCCACCGTACGTGAAGTTCGACTTCATTAGCCTGCCCTGCGGGTACCTGCTGGAGGACCAGACGGAGTCGGCGAAGAAGACGCGGACTGTCAGCTGCATCGGAGGCTCCATCCAGTTCGTCTGCCTCGACCGACATTGCTCATCTCGTCCAGGCCATAGGGAGCCGGTGGTGGAGGTGTGGACTCTGGACCTGGATCGCCGCCGGTGGAAGAATGGTGGGAGGACAAACAAGAGAGCGTGGGGCCGTGGAGGCTTGGAGCTGGATCCATGCCGGACTGGTAGCTTGAAGATGAACCGATAAAGAGTGGATTTTGGGATAGTTGTGCGACGCTTCGTGGGAAGGTAATAATGGTAGATGAGAAAATCACGCCAAGGGCTGACGTATCACGCGGGATTGTTTCGTCCTTGCAATATTGGGAAATACATCATTGCAATCGTAAAGATATTTCTTTCCCTCCATCGTACAAGGGTCCCCGATTATCGTCCCGAAGATGTATACCCCTCGTCGATCCTCGTTCCGGAGGGGTGTCGACCCGCGACCCGCGACCCCGTTCCCATGGAGAACTATGGGATGGATCAGGAGGGTTACCCGTGCCCATGGAGAGAGTTCCGGAGGCAAGTCCGCTTCATGGATGATGCCGAGGCGAGGGGTGTGGAGCCGCAGTACCCTGTCCTGCTGCCGGGAGGCGCCCTCTCCCTGGTGTTGGCTAACATGCGCCTCAGGAGGAGGAGAATTAAGCAATGAAAAAAATAGCGCGGCGACCTCAAAATATGCTATTAGCGTGCTATATCACGCTACAGCATGCTATTAGCGAGACGTTGTACACTGATATATTTAGCGAGACAATTCTCCATACGCTATAGCGTGCTATTAGCGACGCTATAGCGCGCTATTTTTTTCAGTGGAATTAAGGGTTTTTGTATGCATCGTTGCCACCACTCGAACAGGCAGTTCACCATGGTACATATGATTCTTCTATCTCCAAAACATTGTATGCATCATTGTGTCTATTTAAGCACACCTGTATATACATGGAGAACACAGCCGAACATGGGCTGTTGCTGTTGTTGTTATTGAAGGTGTACCTAGGGGAATCCAGTTTGACGTACTGAGAGAAGCTCTGTCACTTTCTTGCCTAGGATGTCAAAATGTGTATTCAGAGCAGAAGCTCTGTCAGACGTGATTGTTGATGTCGGCAGCTTCTCGGTTGTTCAGCACATTCTAATGGGCAGTCGGTCAGCGTGTCCATAGCTCGCCGACATCAAAGATGAAAGCAACAAACGATTCATCTGTTTGTAGAAACCTTTGGTCAGTGGTTTGTTGGTGGCAACATGGAACTGATGAAGGTAATCAGTCTCCCATGCTGTCCAACAGAAATCCAGGATAGTGATATATTATTTCGGCGAAACAAAGAATGATGGTTTTCGACAGTGCATCATCTTCAGGGGCTCAAACGCCATTGTTGTTGCAGCATAGGGTGCGAATTGAAGGGGACAAAACGCCACAATCCCAAGGTATGCAAACAAGCCAAACAAATGTGCTGCATAGGACAAGCAGCCAGCTAGTGCAGGACCAGGACAAATGCGATAGATGGTGTCAGAGACGATGAGACCTTCAACTGACATATGTCGTAGTTGGTTCTTCTAGCCTTGCACACAGCCTCAGTTCTAGTGAGGGGGGCAGATCAAGTTGTACTGCCATGTAAGCATTCATTATTGATGAGATCATCAGGAAATTGTTGGTACAAAAAGTGAATAAAAGATCCTGAATATAATTACTATTGCCTGTCAAATGAATATGTATACAAAACCTCTGCGCGTACGACACTTCCATGCACGATCTCTGCCCGACATAATAAATCCAGTGAAGTGCCGTAATTCTGCTCTAATCATGGATGATTGGATGTGCAGCATCGTACACTACTCGGACGTCTCGTATGCATAGCGGGCTCAATTGTAGCTTGTTATAGCAAAATAAATGCCGAAAAGTGCCATTATCCAAAACAAACCAGTCGACGCTGAAGGAACCATCCACGGTGGCTTTATTGTACTGCGTTGAAACAGCATGATTGAGGCCAGTCTTGAAACACCAACTCTAGACAGCATAGCTGGTGCACAACGAATGGCCTTGGATGCAAGGGTGCTGATGTAAGTGTAGGCTAGAATACTGGCACCTGCAGCAGAAATGGCATAATACGCAGTTCCCCTGGGTATCACCAGGAAGAGTGCTAGAGCCACGGTACACATCACAGACAGGGCCGCAATACCCAGGAAAAACTTTCCACTAACCAGGTTTTTCAGGCGTGTAGAGCCATCCGACATGGCAAAACCAGCACGCACACAGAAAAATGTGGCCGCTGCAGAGCAAACAAATGTGGCGGTGTCGATCGTCACAAAGATTTGGAACAGAAATCCATTTAAATCCAGTTTGTCCTTGTGGCTGAGTACATTAAAGGGCGCCAGGAGTGCTGCATTGAGAATGAGCACCGCGCACACGGTCAGCATGGATGCTGACTTGCCCACTTTCTTTGATTCCTTCTCCCAGTCTGGTTTAACCACATTTCTGGTAAGATGGTCCCAATTAAAGATACCAAAATCGCCACCGCCATGTAACAGGAGGAAAAATATCCATTCCTTAGACCCCTGGTCAAATGTGTGCGTCAGTGCGTGCCAGATTAAAGAAAACAAAGAGTGCTGATAAGTAGAACTACTACTCCAGTACTAGCAACGAGCCAGCCATACCTTGGAGCTCACTTCCAGGTGACGGCTCAAGAAAGCCAAATCGAGGGGCGTGTAACCCTCCTTGTTCGCCAAATTGAGGAGAACACGCATGTTCGCCATTAAACTGTAGAAGATATCCTCACTTGCATTATTTACGGCCAGATGAAGGGCTGTATTTCCATCCTGATCCTGGGCGTTCAGAATTTGGGTGTCGAACTTTTTCCTTCGAAGCAAAGGCAGCAATCTTCTTGGCAATCCTAAACGAGGGAAAGAAATGTCTTGGCAAGCATAACGTACTATCCCGAGCTTTTCCTTCTCAACTGCAACATGAATAAAATTCTGGCCAGAAGCATTGAGTGAGAGGACACTATGAGGGCATTGTATAAGCAGCTTGTGCAATATAATGACTCTCCCGTGTGCAGCCGCGACGTGTAGAGGAAGTGATCCCATAGAATCTGTGTACAAGGGAGCAAGTGGGTCCTTTTTCATAATGAGTTCTACGATACCCGGGTCTTTACGAAACAATTGAAAGTAACAGCGAGGTGACACAATCAGAACGAATAATGGCGGAATCGCAAAGGATAATGGCAGACGCACAAAGAGTACCGCAGAAAGTACTAGCAGAATCACACATACTAATTGCAGATTTATAATGGGTTCCCTGCGTTCCAAGGAGAGTGATGCCAAAAAATGCAGAGGGGTGCTCCCGGATTCATCTCCTTGCGATGCAAGACCAGCATTCCACTCCAGCAGAATCTCAATCAGCTCTGCAGTTAACATTAACAATATTAACCATCATTTTGGTTGAGGATTCTGCCAACAAGTAGAAATATGGAAAACACAAAAAGCATGCGGAAAATATTGGGGTCGTTTTGCAGAGGATCAAGAACAAAAGACAAAAGATTGATGATGTCCTTGGCAACAATACATCAAATTACAAGGCAATGGCTTCCCTCACTATGCTTACTAATTGGGTAATTTGGAATGAGAGAAACACCCAGGTCTTTTTTTACGTGGAGCCCTCGTCTTATAATAAGTCTTGTACCTCTGCAGATACTTTCAGCTACCATCAAGAGTAAGGCGAACCTATGAGCACGTGGGAATCCTGGTGCCTCTGCTCCGGCTAGTAGTTTAGGTTAGGTTTTTTTTTGTCCTCGCATGGGGAGGCGCTTGGGCATGGCGCAGTGGTAGTCTCTCTCCACTTGTGGCGTGGAGGTCCTAGTTTGGAACCACCTCCTGGCAGAATTATTATGCAAGGGTAAAGTTGTCTAGAAATTCCCTTCCCCAGACCCCACCTTGTGTGGGAGCTTTCAGCACTGGGTATGCCCTAGGGCCGACGCTCGGGCAGATGGCGGCACTTCTTCTTCCAGCTGGTCTACCAGACTCCGATCCTGCGCCCATCTGCTGTCATCGACAAGGTCAGGCCAGCTCCCATAGGGGAGTGGCGACAGCAGCGCGTCAACGGCTCGTTCTAGCGACGGTAGTGGTCGTTCGGTGGTCCAGGGTCCTTGATGTAATTTTCATTATGTTTGGGGTGATTTGTACTTCTGGTGAACCTTTATAATATATCTGGATCTTTTTCTCAAAAAAAAAGGCCAACCTATGGGCAATTGTCGGTACATGCTGGAGAGTAGTGTCCTTTGTATCACTCTTTTTCTTAAGGAAAAAACTTCATTCATCTCCTTCAGTAATGAATGAGGCAAAAATCTTGCTTCCATTTCAATTTTTTTACAGTTTCATACTCCCCCTTCCTCAATTTCTCCCCTCCCTACCATCAGCATCCTGGACCCTCGACACCTCGTTTATATGCCATGCTGACCTTCCACGGTCTCCTATTGGTCCTAGGCACCTGGCAGCACTCAACCACAATGGACACACCTCCTTGAGGAGCATACCGCCTCAATTTCCAACGCCAACAATCACCACCCCAGGTCTAGCGATGAGGGCCTCGGAATCTGACTCTCACGCCACACAGAGCAAGGGCCAAGGAGGAGATTAGGGGGCTTCCATGACGTGCACGGGATGCCGGTGAATGGCAGGCTTCCGACGCCAACAATCGTCACCCCAGGTCTAGCGACGAGGGCCTCAAAATCTGGATCTCATGCCACGCAGAGCAAGGGCAAAGAGGAGATTGGCGGGCTTCCATGGCTGCGCAGGATGCCGGTGAATGGAGAGAAAGAGAGCCCGGATTTGAAAGTTAAGGGTACATCCGTACATTTGCCCTGTATTGATGTTGAGGGACCAAACCCGCACACAATGACAAGTTGAGGAATGAAAACATATTTTTCTGAGAACAAATTGATGATTTGTGTCCTACAGCAAAAAGAGATTAACAAAATCTCTTTGTGTTGTATAACTCGACATCTCTTGGATTTTTTTTTTCATACAGTGCGCATAAGATATTTTTTCGCAATTATTTGTGTGCGCACCTAAATTAACTCTTTTTTAATGCTCACGAGAATACAAACATACAAAGGGGTGCATATGTGCCTATGTTCATATGAGACTTTCCAGAGGAGATGTCATAAGAAAAGAATAAGCAACATGGGTCTAAAGTAAACTACCCTAGATATTATCCTCACACGGTCACGCCATATTAGAAGCTCCTTTTGGAAAAAAGAGAGAACAAAACAAAAAGTTGCGGCTTGGAGATGTAGAGGAATGTTGCAGGTTGTGCTTTGGGTTTTCTGTATCGCGTGCTGTTTGTGGGCATAGACTCACGGCATGCTTGTGTTGTGTGCATTGATGGATCTATGTGAACCTGGCTGCTGCTTCAGCAATATCACAAGCAATGAAATTGGGGGCTCTCCTGAGCTCCATTTGAAAAGAAAAGAAAAAAGACAAAACAACAATCCTACGGATACTGCATCGGGG
The DNA here is from genome assembly GCF_018294505.1 of Triticum aestivum. Lineage (NCBI taxonomy): Eukaryota > Viridiplantae > Streptophyta > Magnoliopsida > Poales > Poaceae > Triticum > Triticum aestivum. The sequence continues at coordinate 14,141,590 of NC_057799.1, read as the reverse complement.
ACGCTACATATGTTGCTGCTCATGCTACTGTGATCATCCGGAGTAGCAATAATATGCTGGAGGGTTTTCGCCGTTACCAACTTCCCATCGCATTAATTTGAATTAATACAAAACAAGATGGAAAAAAAATACTGGATGCCTCGTGAAAAGAATTGAGGGAAATGAAACTGCCAGTGGTTACCTTTGTCTAGGAGAACAATGGCAGCATGCAATGCTGTTTTCCCTGCAGGCCCTGCAAAGGATGCCACATACTTGTATGGCCTTTGTGTGAGGGCCCGGACAATATCAATCCTTCGTAAAGTGGTAGCCAAGTAGAGTGGAGATATACCATCATTGTCCACTATCTGCACCAGTGAGGGGCTTTCTAAGCCCTGAACATTTTCGTCCTCTGAAATCAGTATCTCTACAACCTTTGCATGTCCATGGCGCACTGCCTCGTGTAAGCACGTGTCTCCTTTGAGATTTTGGGCCCTCTGAAACTTGGCAATACCCATGTCACTCATTATACCGAATAAAAGTTTGACCATATCATCATGCCCTCTGTGTGCCGCATAATGCAGTGTTGTATCTCCTCTGTTGTTCACTGCTGATAAGAGCACTCTTGAGAGGGCTCCATGGTTCTTCCAGATGTCAACCACTAGTTTCACATTTCCATGCCATGCAGCAATGTGGAGAACCCCGTCCCCATCAGAGGTGACTCGATAACATCTACTGAGAAACTCGGAGGATGTTAATGGAGAATCAGCTGCACGAGATGTCGCAGGCGCTTCTCTACTTGGATTCCAGTGCGAATTAAAATAACAAATATACTCATTGGAGCTTTCAGCAGAAGGCACTAACGCTGGGCAAATGCTGATTGCCAAATCATTTTCGGCAGTAAGTGTAGCACCTGCCACAACAAACTCCTGCAATTTGGAATCCATCACCTTCCCTGTAGAGAAACAGAGTGACCTACAGTTCAGTCAATCCATATGATAAACAACTAGTGGGAATTTAGTGCACCTCTTTCACTTCCAAAGCAATAAACTAAAATAGTACCTCCGATCCAAAATAAGTGTCGTGGTTTTAGTTCGAATTTGAACTAAAAGCACCACATTTATTTTGGATCGAAGGGAGTAGAAAATAAACACATGTCAATGTTGGAGCCTTCTAAGTCCATGTAAAGTTCCATGCACAAAATATATAGGTTTCATGTCCAATCATTGCCCGCTTGTTCTCAAGAAAATTCAGATCAATCAGTTCAAGGGATTCTGGTTCGAATGTGGTTAATGAGGTTTGGACCAAGCAAGTCAGAACAAGAGACTCCATTAGGCTGAACACCAAGCTGTCTAGAGTGGCTGCTGCTATCAAGAAATGGATCAAGAAAACAGTGTGACGGCCAAGCTTTACGTCGAACTTGGTAATTGGGATCATTCTCAGTGTTGACTTTTTTTTTTTTGAGGGGATTTTTCAGTGTTGACTTAACCCAAGAGGAAAGGGAGCCACCAAAGGATGAGAGGAAGCTGAGGTGTCTATTACAAAGCAAGTTCCTCTGTGTCATGGATGTTGATCGAGAGAGGCAGTCTCGCCTAACCTGGATTAAGGAGGAAGACGCGAATCTGTTCCATCTGTCAGACGTTTCTTTGCAGGAAAGGTGTTATGGAAGGCCCCCCCCCCCCCCCCCCCCCTGTTCATCATTGTAAAATAGCCGAATGCTAGCGATTGCCACTGACCAGCATGTCCTTTCGCCCCTCCAATTTTGGTCAGCTAGACTGCAAACAAGTTTTTACACCGGCAATGCTGCTTTTCATCAACCCTCTGAGGACTGAAATCTTGGTGGTTCAGGTCATACAGTAGCTCTTCGGTGATGCTTTTGATATGCGAATTAAATATTGACAAATGTGTGGCTTATCCGATAGCTTGCGATGTCACTGATTTCTGTGAGATGTTTGCAAGTTTCGGGGGTAAACAAGGATTTTTCCTTCTACATGTCTTGGACTTCCACTTGAGTTCAGAAAACCTCTAAGGCCCCGATTGGAATGGGTGTAAATTTCTACAACTGTGTTTATTTTACAGGTGTAAATTACCAGTCAAAGCTGATTTTTCGCCTGGAAACAAAACGACCCATCCAGGCGTGTATTCTAAACCAGCGGAATACGAGCAAGCGGGGCCTAAGGATTCAGGTGCAACCTCTAATTGATAAAATTGCTAGAAGGCTGATGGCTTGGAAAGGGGAAGCTAGACAGGGGAGACTAATGCTTGTCAACTTAGTGATCACCTCAGCAACTTCTTTCCTCACTTCCTTCCCTGCTGACAAGTGGTTTGTGAAGAAAGTTGACAAGCTAAGACGTACTTCCACTGTAACAAAATGTAAGACGTTTTTAACAATTGCATGTGAAACAAAAAATGTCCTATATTTTGTTACAGAGGGAGTAGCTTTCTATGGAACAGAGATGGGGAGATGCATGGAGGCAAACGTATGGTCAGTTGGAAGAAGATTTGTGAGCCAAAGACATACTGATGTCTGGGAATCAAAGATATTCAGAGTAACAGTAGATCAATGCGGCTTTATTGGAGTGTTACAGCTGGGCTAATGAGGATAGACCTTGGAATGGAAAGGCACTGTTACACCATGAGATGAAATAGATAAGCAGCTTTTTGCTGCTTGCTCTACAATCTCTGTTGGCAAGGGCAAGAATGTTAGTTTTTAGAAAGATAGATGGCTCAATGACGAGGCACCGCGATACCTAGCTACTGAGATTTGTAAGCTAGCGCAAATCAAATCTATAAAGGTTCACGATGCTCTATCTAATGGCAGGTGGATGAGGGGCCTGCATAGGATCAGCAATCAAAGGCAGCTTCAATTAGTGGGGTTGTAGGAGAAGGTTCAGCTTGTCCAACTGAATGATGACACTCCATTTTTCCTGGTGCCTTTCGGCTAATGGTGACTACTCCACGCGCTCAGCTTTCCGTACATTGGAAGAATTCCACAGCAATAGATAATTTTTCATAGCTAGTAATAGGAAAAGCCATACAAAAATGAGGGGTTGCATGAAGAACAAAGAGTTGGCATTCTCACCTAATACAAATCCTAGACACTCCCAAACACTTTGTGCCAAACCCCCAAAGGGCCACCGTCAAGATCTACGAGTTACCATGAGAAGTAACCCAGAGCTTATCGACCTGCTCCGGAGGGCCTCCGGATTCGGGCTTTTCACTCATGTAAATCCCGGAGTATTCCGAGAACCTAGGTCCACGATTTTGGGTTGGCCCAGGACCTCTAGGCTGACCAGACCGTGAGGCTGACAAGCAGATCTTCAGGGCTCGTATTTAAGCCCCTCTTCTTCCCCAAGGGTAGGTGTCGACCAGATATGCAAGCTCTATCATTGTTGACCACCCAAAACTCTCATTAACCCTCCACAACCAACAAAACTTTGATTTGTTTGAGGGAGAACAAGAGAAACCATATATTTGTGATTCCCCCAAGCCAATCTTGAATCTCTGTTGAATTCTTTGTTCTACTTGTTAATCTTGGGTTTGTTTGGAACTCTAGACGGTTTGGTGTCACCCGAACGCTTCTAAGTTTGTGGATTTGCTCAAGAAATTTTGCGAAGGTTGTAGGTCACCAACCTCTTAGCGATTGGGCAATGCACTTCGTGTCCAAGGCGAAACATTAGTTTTCGTTGAGGTACTTAGTGGCCCTGCCTCTCAAATGGAGGTTAGATTCCTCCAAGGACCTGAACTTGGGGCTAAATCACCACTTCTTCGTGCCTTCAGTTATTTCGCTCCTAGCTTTATTATTTGTTCAGAGTGGTACTAGCTTGTGATTTGTTCTATCTTGTTGCTAGTGCTGCCTTGTCATATAGGTTGATTCACTTAGTTGCATTATAGAGAACTTATAATTCCGTGATCCCTAGAATCAACGGAAAAAAAGTTTAAGTTTGTAGTCACCTATTTACCATCCCCTCTAGTTGACATCTTTGATCCTTAACGATATTTTAAGAACTTATGATACAAAGTGCTTTATAATATTAACATGTATAACAAGACTCTTAACCAGTAAGTATTAGAAATTCTACAAGATTACACTTAATGATATTAAGTGCATAACTACAATACACTGAGAAATCATCTAAATATTATGATTGAAGGTTGCTTGTTGCGCGGTTGTGACAACCAGTAGGGAAAGCCGGGACTAGCTAATGCTACAATTTTTTACTAAATGTCCCTCCAAATTGTCCTTTGCTGAAAAAGGCACCTGTTGATAATACCACAAATAGGGGCAAAGTGATAATTGAAAGGTGCAGCCAAGTTCACGTGCTATCAGGTGAAATAAATATTTTTTTAATTTCAATAAAATTTGAGAAATATACACATGTCAATATTCGAGTCCGCAGCTTGCTAGTAATTTTTTGTGTAGATAATATCAGTTTTCCATCGGTATAGAAAAAACTAACTTGCGCTTTAAGATTTTGCTTTTTTAGAACACTGTGTTTAATATTTTTTTACAGGGCATAGAAATGTCATTTTGGTGGCACAACTTTACAAGTATGTTAAAGAACCAAATTCAAATATGTACATAGTTATTTGTTTTGTCAATCTATAGTATTTTTCATTTTTAAGTTCATGACGGATGCAGGTGCATCCCAGAGCCATTTTGTTCACATGGCCAGAGCTACTACTTAGATCTAGAACAAATATTTCTCCTACCACCTAGCTAAAACATTATTGATCCTGAGAATAGCATATCAAACCCCATTATATATGCAGTCATCCGGGGGATTGGGGTTCAGTCCCGCAAAATTCACAAGCAATTACCAGTGGAGAATAAGGTATGTGCCCGTTCGTATTGTCCTATATTCACCCGTGATCTCAAATTGTGCGAGCAGTCGTACTAACCTTTGTCGTGCTGGTGAGCATATCTGGGATGTGTGTTAATGTGTAGGTCTACTATATCATGAAAAAAAAAACAGACATATTGAGCCTCCACAACATCTCACCAGGAAGATCTTTAATTTTTGAAGAAACTTCTTCAGGCAGATGTACAATGTTATCCTTGCACGAGAGTATGTATGCCAGAAAATCCTTCCGCAACTCCCTTGATTCCTAATAACATATGACATCCAGTTATCTTGCAGTATAGCCAAAAGGAGAAAAAGAAGGAACATCAAGGTAGAGACCACTTACAGTTGGAAACCATCGAGCGAGTCGATGACCGTCCCACAAGCGCATGAAATTGAATACGAAAAATCCACTATCATAACTACAAGTGGAGCAAGAGGAAATAGGGTCAAGTATCTCACACACAACTACACAAGATATGAAGGAAAGTAATCGAGTAAATTGCATCAGAATTATGGAAACTTAATCCAGTTTTCCTGGGAGGTCCCTGAGCTTCTTCATGTTTGGTTTCATGTGTACTGCACCCTGGGATTCTACTGCATTTTACATTTGTCTGTGTTGTATTTTACAGAAGTTCCTAATGTACCTTTTCTACAATGTTTTCACGCTAATGTGTACTGCATGTTTCAGAGTTTCCAGCATATTATGGTATTTTCTAAAGTATTTTTACACTGGTTTTTATTGCATTTTTCATATGTGCCTATACACGAATGTGTACTGCACAGACCACAAAAAAATGTTTTGTTCGAGTCTTGCCTCTTTTACGTGTAGTCTACTGTAATTTTAGTCCATTCTATATTTGGATGGCGGTTAGATCTGTAAGTGTACATTGATGGTTAGATTGAATAGGATTCCTTTTACGTGTAGTCTACTATCATACTTCGTATCATATAGCTACCAAAGGAAAGGGATCCTATTCATGCATACACTGATGGTTAGATCTGTAAGTGTGGCAGCTCATACCTGTTCTGTTGTCTAGGTAATTTGGGGAACCCATATTCCCAGCTTCGAAAGTCAATTGCAAAGTCCATTGTTATGGTAAGTGCATCGCAGACATCACATCTAATTTTCTGGTGGCGCTCAGCAGGATCAACACCTTTGGTAGTATCTGGTTGAGAATCTAGAATACTGAGCTTTTGGTCGCACATGTTGAAAGCGTACAAAGTCCAATGGTCACCAGGAATGGCGACTGGGATGAATACCTAGATAAAGACAAAAAAGAAAACATTGTTAAACTTGCATGCACTAAATTAATCCATCTAATACCCATTAAACTTGAATCATGATAATAACACATTACTTCTATTACTAAACTTCATTATGGATTTGGGAGCATCGAAATGGTTGTCAGGACTCAGGAGAACATGCTGCTGACATGAATAATCAATTCAGAAAAGAGTTTAAAATGTAATGATGCCCCGCATGTTGTTGTGGGAATTGGTTGCAATATATTTAGATTTTTGGTTGTATGGAATATTTACATTTAGATTAATAATAGAACTGAAAGTGAATATACATTTCATTATTGTATGGTTGTAAAATATTTACTGAATATAAGTAGCATAATAAAATGAAACAAATGATCTTTTCGTATGCATAGTTGCATGTTGAGTTGGCATATTTCCATGTTGAGACAAATAGGTTAGTGAAGATCATATATTTCCATGTCACAATTTTGCGCCAAGGAAAAAAAGTAGTGCTAGATGCATAGTGAATTTTTTAAAAAAATAAGCTGGAAAATATTTTTTTCACCAAGGAGCACCTACTCTTGGGTGCAATTTTGAATTACCCTGGTTTAAGGGCATACAAAGATCATGTTTATAACACAACTAATTTACTCACGCTAGCTTTCCTTCAGGTAGAGAGAACGATATCATACCATATGTGACCGTGAAGCATTATACAGAACTGATCCACGATAAAATGTTTTTTTCAGAACCATGGGATTGGAATAGCCATTCAGTGATTTTACCGCCCAGTCTGAATCAACATAGTGCCTCCAACCCAGACACTTAGTATTCAATAATTCATGGGCATCCTTTCTCATCATGTTGCTAACAGCCAAATTTAGGCATATGGTGTCCATCATTTCTCCACGCTTCATTAATTGCAGAATATCTCCAGTCCTTTAACACATAACACCCATAGCACATGGAAACGCAATAAAAACATCGTTATGAGCTAACAGACAAAGTAAAAACCATCATGTTACAAGAAAATACACACATTGCACTTACCACTGCCACATAGGCAAAGCATTATTGATAGTGTACTGATACAAATCCTCGAGTATTTTGGCGTCTGGTCTACCGAAAGACTGCCTTTTAATCAAGAAAGGAGATATTAACATCTTGCATGGCTCTACTAGAATCTTTGTTCCCGGAGCAACCACAGATAAGGGTGGCATCGCATTATCAATAGCCCTGGTGGTCGATGGAATGACTGCAACTGATGCTTCTATAAACGAACAAAATGATAAGTATAAGAATAAACTGAATGTACACTGGAGATACTTTTAGCAAACATATTAAAAATTGAAAATAAGAGTCCATTAGTTTTAGTTTATTCCACAAGATAATATTTATTGAATTGCTTTATAAATTCCTCAAAACTTTAGAAGACAAATAAATTCTCACTATAGTTAATGCTTAGTTCACAAAAAATGGTGTTACTACTAGTTGAATGATGCAGTAGAAAAACAGAGTAGAAACTAATGTAACATGTACTACAAAAAATAGTACAGAAAACATAATACAAAGAAACAACATAAAACATGTAGTATGAAAAATATATTACAAATCAAAAAAGTTAACTGCCAAAAAAGTTAACTGTAAAAAATCAATATCAAGATGATATCAAATTACACCCGACTTTTGCAAATACACAATATATCAGGAACCTGTGGAGACATTGAGGATAGACACAACCAAATTATTAAACACGGACCAACGACACACAACAAGCATCAACACTATCCAACGTCCTTAACAATACACAAACTACAAGAAAGATTCTCTGAAAGCAACGCCTTTAGGCCGGATCCAACCAAAATAGGTCAGATCATGGGTCTCACCCAGAAGAGCGCATCTAACCAAACTAGTCCAAAGCAATGCCTTCAACAAGGACACGGCGTGTAAACACCGCCATTTCCAGGTAGAAACAAACCTAGGGTTTTCACCTGAGAGCCTGAGACCCGATACTCGAAAAGCACCACTTAGCCAAAGTCACCGTGTGTTGTAGGCACCACTTGCCGAAGAAGACAATGCTACATGGAAGGGCACACACATGCCATGCTCACGAGATATTGAAATCCAACCCTACCATGGAATACATGCATGGAGACAGCCGCTTGTGCGCGCATAGCTCTAACGTGGCCATCACCACGGGGTCGCAAACATGCCCAAATACATGAGCTGCTACACAACGCGGAGAGTTTATGCGTCCATCGAGGACACAAGACACACTATTGAGGACAAGACACACTAATGAGGTTGCGACACCCACGGTCTTCAGACATAGATCCATGAACCATCTGTCGCCAAGAGGCTAGTGCTCGTTGGTGAGTTGATAAGGCTAGCTGCGCGGGGCACCAACAAGCGCAACAACATGACGCATCGAGCGGGCTTCCATCCCGATAGATCATCGAGCGGGCTTCCATCCCGATAGATCATCGAGCGGGCTTCCATCCCCATAGATCACTGCCCTACCACGCTGATGTGTTGCTGAACCTCGAAGGAGATGTCGTCGGCAGCCACATCATCTCGAGCGCACGCGCTCCGTAGCCACCCTGGTAGAGCCGACGACTCAAACTACACAAAGAAGCGACGACCAAGAGCCGCGTAACTCTGAGGCCACCGCAAGTCATAGTCGCAACACCCACACCCGCGCTGCCTTGGGTCCACCTAAATCATGTCGCTCTCAAACAAAGTGAAGGAACCGGAGGAAATATAGCGCCTCCTAAGCCGCCTTGCAAACGACCCACCTAAATTGTCGATAATGAATGGAGCAACATTCCATGGGCATTTTCATACTATGGTACTAGTGGCAATGTACGACCTCGAGACTAGTTTAAAAGTCCTTGTATTTTGATCCTAACTTTGATCACCAATTTAACCAACAAAATATAAATTATATGCTATGAGGAGCACCACAAGGACGGAAGCAAGAGGCGCTTCTGCCGCATTCCACCATGAGGCATTTGTCCTGTGGCAGCTAGTGGTCGCAACCTTGGAGGCTGCTAGGTCCTTCATAGCACTGCTGGGTAGCTATATATCTAGTAATGTATAATTGTAAGAGTACAAACTTTCACTATTTGTTATGCAAATTTGTCCACAGAAGAGAACATAGGGGGCGGAAGGTGGAGAAACATAGGATATGAGGGTGTTTTGCCCATTTCCTAAAAAGTGATACGATTTTGACTCCTGGCGGAGAAAACGAATGGACAATCTGGGAAATATTTTTAAAGGTGTATTAGGATGGTGCAAAGGAAAATAAACACATTAGTATGTACTCCCAGGCTACATATCGTTAGTTGTTTGCTCACCCGTGAATTATACATACCTAAATTTCAGGAAAAAGAATCAAGAATGATGTATGCAAAATAAAAAGACCTGAAGGAAGTTTTTTCATCAGCCGATCTAGACTATCAGGTAGCCCATGTGCTTCGTCTATGTCGAAAGAGAGTATGTATGCTAGGAATTCCTTCCGCAACTCCATTGTTTCCTAGCAAACATACAAGACCAATTAAAGAGATTATCAACAAACGCATGAGGAGTGAACACCAAAAAAAAAGTATCAACTCAGCTGGTAGACTTGCTTACACTGGAAATTGATCCAACAAGTTCATTTCCATTCCAATGACGCATGAACTTGAATACGAAGAACCCACAGTCGTTGGAGCTACACTCAGAAGGGAGTCCAAAATTAATCACCAAGTATGTGTCTCAAATACAAATTAAGCATAAACAAATGGATTGTGCAAGAGATAATTAGCACCCGTTTTCTTGTTGAGGTACTCGGGGAGGATAATCAACTTTCCAAACTTTAAAATCAGACATGTTATAGAACATTTTAAACTTGTCATTGGCCCTCACAAGAGCTTTGTAGATCTTCAACGGAATGCATTCATGACGATAATATATTTCTTTTGAACCAGAATCAAGGGAACATGGTAGTGAATCCAAAATACTTAGCTTGCGATCATTCATGTTGAAAGCATACATCGTCCAATGATCTCCATAAATGACTGGAACACATAACTGTAATACATTCCAACAGAAATACATAGTAGAAAATTGCATAAATGTAACTGGGAATATACTAAAAGAAAATATAATCAGTTCATGCATCAACTTAATATAAAGAGAATATATGCATACCACTTCAATATTGGAACCTTTCAAAGCATCGCACACACCCACAAAGTCCTTATCGAAAAAAGAGTCCAGCTGAATATTACTATCATCGTCTAGTTTGCACTCAATGGCACCCCTCTATGAGGAAGATAAAGACGAACAACAATTTTACATTACAATTAAGATGACCTGAAGAGCATAATTATTATGTATAAACCCAACGCAAAATATTGAACTTACTGCAAAGTCCGTACTGAAGTAGTGTTTGCAGCACGAAGGTTCAGAATTTTTCAGATCTCCATCACTTGATTTCTCTCTTGCCATCTTTCGAATAGCAAAGTTTAAGCTATCAGTATCCATCCTTCCTTTTTCTTTCACTGCATCCTTGATGGTTTTGAGTTTTAAACTAATTGGTGGTGGACCGCGACATGACACACACTCTGCCCTGCACGTAGGTCAACTGCAAAATATGAGAATATGACATCTCCAATTGACACACACACTGCCTGATCGACGTATACCTTTCTAATGTGGGATGAACCAAGGACATAGTGTGTTTATACAGCTCATCTAATGCGTGTGAAATAGCAAGATCCCTCTGCTTAGATGCTATGTTGCTTGACAACGGTAAACCATCTCCGGCCAACTTGGAAGCTGGATCACCGTGGACACTCGCTGGGGTATCCTCCTTCAATTTTTCAACGACGCCGCTACCCTGACTGAACTTCGTCATCTCTATACTCGTCGGATGCGACTGAGATGTAGTGCTATCATATAGCCTAATCGCAGCATCAGTGGTGGATGAAAGGTTTAGTTCGTCCTGTATATCACGAGCCCATAATTGAAGGAAAGTGAAAAGAAATATATTCTACCTCCGTTCCAAAATGCATGACTTCTTAGAGAGCATGTAGTCAAACATATCTATCTTTCATAAATAAAAAATATGGAGTATATAGAATTATTTGATAAAAATTGTACAATAAGATTCATCATGAAAAATAGTTTCTAAATATATATACTTTACCTTTTTTACTAACATATCATATAAAAACAGTAGTAAAATTTACATCTGGTGGACTGTGTTGTAGAAATCCAGTGCACATCTTGTTCAGTGAGTGCAGATTTCTTGCCTGTGTGGGCTATAGTTCCCTACTATCTACTGTGAAATTCTGGTTCGAGATTCACATATTTGTTGTGTCGGCGCTATATAAAATTGTAGTACTCTCCATGATGACCCAAATCCGTATTTAGTACTACCTCTGTTTCTAAATGTAATTTGAACTGCAAAAATGTCTTACATTTAGGAACAGAGGTAGTATGTACTAAGCTATTCATATGCATGTTAAGCATTAAATCTACAACCCTTACATCCTTTTTTTTCGTTGAAATTTTAGGAGCTTACAACCTTCTTATTAATAGTCCAAAAGGGATAGAAAAAACACAATTTCATAACGATTTTAATCTCACACAAACTGTGACTTTCAACTCTGAGAACTATACATGAATACAAAATTAATTAGATAACCTTTTCATATTTGGTTTTTGTGTTGTTTTCTCTTGGATCTGATTATTACGCACGGTTCAAATTAGTTATTATCACCAAATTTTCACTTTCATTAGTAGTATGGTGTCATTAGGAGATGAAATATGCAAGTAAGAATGCAAGATCGTGTTGTTTTAGAAAACAAGGAGTTCAAAGTAGATGTATGTACAGTACATACATAGCACCAATCGTACACAACACCTATTGACATGTATACTGAGACACGCATAAAAGATTACAGGTACGCATTGTCATCAATATCAATGCTACAGATCAGGATATGTCATCTAGAATAAAGATATGTGGAGGTATGTCCTTTTTTTGGGAAAAAGATATGCCGATGTCTCTTTTTTTGGTGGGAAAAAGATATTGCACAAGTTACAAAACCATTTATAGACAATACATACTCCCTCCGTCCCATAATATAAGAATGTTTTTGACTATCATGGGACGGAGGGAGTACTAGTTATGTGACAGACCAGAGTACACACACAGCAAAAAATGGGGGAATAAGCAGCACCTGAGTACCCGGAGAAGACATTTGCTGTGATAACTCTGTGAGTGTTGGAGGAGATTTACACCACAAGGAATGGGCGAATGGCGCGGGAGAGAGCTCCTTGGCACAGCTTTTATAGACCAAACCTAGGCATGCCTAGCTGCAGCTTTCACGGAAACTACAAGGTACATCACAATCTTGTCAGTATAAGCATGACTCAACCTTGCCCAACTTGGACATGTTGGACTCCGACAGATGAGAAATCAGTGGTGATATACCGTGGGGGCCGAGCGTCGGCGCTGAGCCGCTGACCTTCCTAGCCGGACAAGCCCGGATCTGTCGGCAGCGGCGTGGACAACAGCGACCCACTTGGCCCTCTGCAATGGGAACGGCTGGCCACTGGAGTGATGGACGCCGTCTGGCCTCCCCGGTCCTCAACGGCGGCGACATGGAGGGCCGCACACTCGGCGGGTCTCAGCGTCAAAGACATTGAATCCCTACTCGCAGAAAGAGAAAAACGACATTGAATCCCACCTCAGGCGAACAAATCCGGGAGGACCTCACCCTCGGAGCCAACCGGCGGGGAAGGGGACTGGCCAAGGAAAGGGAGACAATGCGGAACAAACTTTTATACTGGGAAACATCTAAGATTGCTGCTGGATGGCTGCCCCCGTGCCTCCATGCCGCCGGAGGCGGGGGAGAAGGGGATAGGTCTGAAGAATGTCCAAGAGAAAGCGGCTCAGCCACCAGCCACAGCCAGGGAGAATTATTTTTTTCAGGGGAAGGCTCGGTCAGCGGGATGGGCTGTGGCAGCTCAAGCCCATGGAACTGCTCCTCCAAGGCCCAAAGTAGAGATGCGCGGCCCAAAGGCTTTTTTTCAGCAAAAAGGCCGAATAGAAATCCGCCTCGATGAAAACGGCAGGAGCTCTCCCCGGAAACCTTTTCCGCAAACCCTCCGTCCCCGCAGCCATGGAGGACACCACCACGCCGCCGCCGCCGCCGCCACAGCAGCAACAGCCGGAGCAGCAGGCGCCCGAGCTCGCCGGGGAGAAGCGCAAGAGGGAGGAGGAATCTCCGGCTGCGGCCTCCGGAGAGAATCCAGCCATGGAGGACACACCGCAGCCGCCACCGCAGCAGCAGCAAGAGGCGACCGAGCCCGCCGGGGAGAAGCGCAAAAGGGAGGAGGAGTCGCCGGAGGCAGCCCCCGGAGACGCCGCACCAGCATCAGCAGCAGCCGCCCCCGCCACGACCGGCGAGGGCGAGCGGCACCCGATGTCGAAGACGAGCCTGTGCTCCTTCTTCCGGCGGCGGGGGGGCGGCCCGGACGGGTGCAACCACGGGGAGGGGTGCCGGTACGCGCACACGGAGGAGGAGCTGCGGCCGCGGCCCGACGGCAGTTGGGACCCCACCTCCGACCGGGCCAAGAAGCTGCGCAGGGTCTCCGAGGAGGATGGGGAGGGGGCGGCCGGGGAGGAGAGGAGGGACCGCTGGGGGCAGGAGGAGGTCACCTTCGACGAGACCTCGCTCGACAAGTGCCTCGTCGGGCTCTCCCGGCACTGGCTCACCGACAGGCTCAAGGCCTTCCTCGACGAGCAGGCAAGTTCTAGTACTGCTTATCTCACATCTCCTACTACTTCATTTGTGTCTCCAGAAGAAATAGTCTAGTAAAGTAGGAACTGAAGTAGGCCATCTACACTGAACTAGATTGATGAACTGTACAGTTGCACTGAATCCACCGGAACCGATATAACCCTGAAGCTACCGACTCTTTTTGTAAGAAATCAGAAGCAGGAATCTAAAATTTGATGTGTTAGAAGGAGTCCATGGTAGTTCACTGTCAGGTGTAAGACGAAGTGGCTCAGGGGTGAGCAGTTTTTCTTATTCAGGTTTTCATCTCTTTAGTTGGCAATCTCATGGATATCACCAAACATGAGCTGGGACTTTTGAAACAAATCGGTGTAACCTGACAGCAGAACACCAGCCACCGACAGCATATGCCCAGTATATTATAATGTCGGTTGTTCAGATATGCGAAGCTAGTTATATATTGTATGAGTTTGGTAGGACAAAGGTGGCATGTTGCTTGCCTTGCCATGTTTTGCCATACATTTTGCAGAGAAAGGCTGCCTTTTTATCTGCTATATATTTGGCAAGTAAAACACAATAACTGTGATGTAACCAGACGCTTGTGCTGCTGAATTGCATAGAAAATGTCTTTGCATCTTTAAGGATTGGTTTATGTTCTGGGTTAAAGTATTGAGACTTTCAGAATGTCAAAAGTGCATGTGTATCGTGTGGAATATACTTTGTCTATTTTATGCTACCTTAACGCTATAACTTCAATGATGGTTGTGCAGGGAATCTCGTATGCTGTAGCAAAGAAGAAGAAAGGAATGACCGTTGGTTTTGTGACGTTTGAAACTGTTGAACAACTGAGAAATGCCGTGGAGGTAATTGTCCATTCGTTCGTGCTGGCGACCTGTTTGGCCATAGAACAAGTGATAATGAATTTTTGCCTTGCAACTTGAGTAGGTCCTTAAGGAGAATCGATCTGGTGGAAAGCAAATAAAGATAGCAGATGCCAATCGCAGGTCTCATCAGAAGTTGCATGCAGAAGGACCGGTATCTAATAATGGAGCAGCAACAGAAAACAGTAGTGACGCTGCTGCTCCTGCTGACGGAGCATCCGGACCTGAAGCAGCAGGAGCTAGTAAAAGAACTGTGCGTGACGCAGTTACGCCCCTTGCGCATATGGCATACAGTGATCAGCTAGAGCACAAAAAAAGTTCAGTTGCACAGTTACTTAAGAAACTTGTAAGATCAATTTCATGTCCATCCACTATTTTTATCTCTGAAGCAACTGTATATTTGCTGAAATTGTGTTCACTTATCTTGTTGTCTTGTACTGCAGACTCGGAATGCTAAGAAAGCTTGCCCAGCTGATGTTACATTACCAGATTGGATTTCCAACGCAAAGCAAATTGGTAACCTTCTACTCGTAGTATTGAACTGTTGATGTGCTATTTATTCTCAGTACTTGTGTTGATCACCATGTAGGTGTTTTACGAACACCTGGATACGAGATACAATATGGTATTCAATTTTTATTGTTCCTAGGCCTGTTACACAAAATAATAGATACACAATGTTGATATTGATAAGATATGTGTGTAACCTTGATTCACTACGGGGTAACAATTTACATTTCCGAGGATAGACGGACAGTGTCATGCATGGGATTGCATAGGCAATAGATACATGGCATCCTTATGTAGTGGGTGCTTGGTCCCTTGCCCTTTCCTAACACAACAACTCCTAACAGATTTGACTTTCTTATCCTAGACTTCGGATGCCTGTTGAACTTTGTCCTAATCCAACTATTTCCTATTCCACTCTCATTCACCTGGACTCTGCTTGTCCACTATGTATGTGCACATCAATTATTAACGTTAGCTATGCTCTGAGCAGCTTACAATTTTGTTTATGGTGTTGTCCTGTTAATGAACTCCTGGATTCGTTATCTGGAATGCTTAAAGGGAAACTCCAGAAAGTTGGGAACTCTTGCAATGCAGTACTGCTTCTTTTCAGTACCATTTAGAGTCTCTTCACCAAAATACAGAGATTATCTTGCTTGGATATAAAGTGTCTGTCAAGCTTTATCTCGATGAAAGTGAACACAACTAGCAGTGTAGCACACAACACACAAAGCTTTCTGAAAAAAAACTTTTATTAATATTCACCTATGAGTGTTTGCAACACATACAATTTGTGAGTTCATTTGCTTTGCTCTGTTGACCCGACTAATAATCCCGAGTGCCCGGCACATGTTATTTCATTGTTCTAAATAAAGAAATCTTACAAAAGGTTTTTTTTGGCTGTATCCTAAAACTAAACATATGCATGATAGCAGTTCTTTGTAGGTAACTGGCATAAACATGTTACATTAGCTGCAATCTGCCAAACGCGTTTTCATGCCCCACTTGTATGATCTTCTGCTCTTTAGCTTGTGCTAAGTGTCTGTCCAATCATCCAGGTGGTCTTTCTTGCAAGCTTGAAGGCATTCTGGAGTCCCCAGTGATTGATGGGTATCGTAATAAGTGTGAGTTCTCTGTGGGACATTCCTTGGCGGGTAAAAAGACGGTAGGGTTTATGCTTGGGAATTTCAGGTTGGTTTGTTGCTTCCTCTTTCTTTTTTTCTTTTTTGTTCACTGGTCTTCCAGCATTAATGATTGATACAACAAAATCTCAGGGAAGGTGTGACTGCTGTTGAGGAACCTGTGGACTGCCCAAATGTTTCCGCAATGTCCTGTAAATATGCTATGATATTCCAAGATTTTCTGCAGTTATCATGCTTACCCGCGTGGAACAGAGTTGATAATTCTGGGTTTTGGCGCCAATTCACAGTATGCTCTCGCTAAGCATTTAAATCTGCATCGCATGCTTCTGTTTCTGTTTTCTTTTGAGATTCTACATAGTTAATTTCTCTGTGCTTATCCACCTGACAGGGATAACTGTTTATTCTGTGGTTTCCATATTAGGTTCGAGAGGGAAGAAGCCCAGCTCAAGCTGTTGTTGCGGAAGATACACAAACACAAATATCAGAAGTCATGATTATTATCCAGGTTGTTTGGACTGACAATTAGATGTGCAGTCAGTTCAATGCAGTACAAATTTCCTGTTGGCAGTACCACTGACATGCTATACTTTCTATATTTCCAGGTATGCTCAACAGGTGTTGATGAGGTACTGATGAAAGATGAGTTTGCCAAATTGTCCAAGACACTGGTGCAGGGAGCTGCAACATGCTCACCTCCATTGCCTCTAACAACTATAGTAGTTCAAGTAAGTTTAAACAGTTGCATCAGAGCTATGATTCTATGCATTTTTTCCTTCAGGAATTCTGTGTTGCCTATGTCCATTAAGTTACTCTAGATGTAGTTTTATCCTAGTTTGTTAACTTAATATGTATTACAGTGCTCTGTGACAGTTCGGTAAGCCTGCTTAGCACTTGCCACCTAGTTGGTGACTTTGTACGTTTGAACAGTTATATAGCAGACTTTATTGTTTGAAGTGAACTTTACAAAGCTTTCTCTCCATTTCAAAATAGCAGTCATTTTAAAACATGTGCAATCAAACTTTTAAGACTTTGCCAACTAATACAGTTATACACAATTTTGGGAACGTGGTGACTGGTGAGTGATTTTTATGGCTATGTCTATTCTTCATTCAAGTTTAGACATGTCGGATGCAGTTTGTTTCGAGAAGTAGGCTTCTTTGTTATTCTTGAAATATTCGCTGCTAATGAAATTTTCACTCATGCAGGATCACGTAGGAATATCAAATGTAGCACCAGCTGACTGTCCACTGATCCCACTATTGGCTCCAGAAGTGGACCAATCAGAAGAGGGAGCAGTGGATAAAACAAGAATCCATGACCACATTAGCAATCTTCGGTTCTCTCTATCACCAACAGCATTTTTTCAGGTCTGTCTGAACTGCAAACCACTTTGCCAATTAAGCTTTGTTGTTAACTTTGGTATTGACTCACAAGTACACAGGTTAATACTCTTGCTGCAGAAAGATTGTACACCCTTGCTGGTGATTGGGCCAATCTCAATTCGGACACATTACTTTTTGATGTATGCTGTGGGACTGGAACAATTGGCCTGACATTAGCACACCGTGTTGGAATGGTGATTTCTTTTGCACATTTCATCTTATTGTGCATGATGGTTCTTGTTTCCAGTATATTGCACTACGCAGTTGTGAATGTTATATGGCTCTGTCATTGCTTTGGAATAGCATTTCTCATCGTTATGTTGCTGAATATGCTAGGTTGTTGGAATTGAAATGAATGAATCAGCGGTTGTGGATGCTCAGAGAAATGCTCTTATTAATGGTATAAAAAATTGCCGTTTTGTCTGCGGCAAGGTGAGACTCATTAATTAACCCTTATAAATGATTCTGTTGCTCTGGTGTCATTTGACTCCCCAATTATTTGTACTCAACACAATAATCTCAACTGAATCCTCATCCTGGGAATAAACAGGCTGAAGATGTGATGGGGTCTCTTCTCACAGAGTATCTTGGTTCGCCACAGCAGCACATTGCAGCTTCTGAAAGTAATTCAGAAGTTAATGCTACGGGGAAAAAGGAGGATATAGTTGGTGGTGCAGAGAATAATGGTAAAAGTATGGAGAGCTTAACAGAGAAAAATGACAGTGGTGAGATAAATGAGGACTTGGATGATGGGGTTAGCAAAGAGTTGGAAGGTGGACATGAGCAATCCAATGAGGCTGTTCGTAACCAAAATAGTGAGGAAGCATCGTCATTGGTCAATGAGGAGTCCATTGATGCAAAAGCAACTGACTGTTCCGAGCACCGCAAAACACGCGAGGAAGGTTCTTCGATTTCTAAAAATGATGTGCTTGCAGCTACTGCATGTCAGTTCAAGAACTTTGTTGCTATTGTAGATCCTCCACGTGCTGGGCTTCACCCTACTGTAAGTAAATCTCAGTCTTTAGTTTTCTTATCATAAATAATAGTTATTTTATAAATGCGTACTCGAGTCTTAATACCTGATACCTTGGAGCAAGCCTTAGCCCTTTGGTTGCTCGAGGTTTAATTATGTATGTCTTGTAGTGGTAATACATTGATGGATTTGAGCTATATCGTTCTTACCTGTGATATATTGTTAACTGTATGTCGCGGATGTCCATATAAATGAAGCAGACTTTACAGAAATTTTGTTTTTAATAGAGCTGCTGATTACTAGAGCAGTGCGGTTGCATTGCCAGGTACAGTAGATATCCAGGGTGTTGTTACAATAATAATACTAAAAATTATGTATAGATTTGAATTTAATATATGTAAATTACCATGCCGTGAAGCTGTTTGTTCCTGCATTATGACCCAACTAGCAAGCATGAACCTTGTCATTTACGAATGAATTTGCACGACTAAATAGTACCATGTTAGTTGATTGAAGCACGCCATGCTGATTGGTTCTACATATACATTGTTTTATTTTTTTCTGTATGCCATTCTGCTTGTGATTGGACTACCGACCTTTGTGGAGGATCAAAACTCACATCTTGAATATTTAATAGGTGATCAAGGTATTGAGGACTCATCCACGCATCCGTCGTCTAGTGTAAGTAGTACTCCCTATACCTATTCTATACTATACTGGTGAGCAGAGAAGTGATGTGAGCTCTGTACTCTACTGGTGAACAGAGAAGTAATGTGAGCTCTGTACTGTAATGGTGAACAGAGAAGTAAAGTTTCCCATCACGTGGTTATCATGCCATCTGGGAACAAAAATGCATTTATTGACATCTCAAATCTCAGTTGGAAAACATTAGAAGAAGTAAAAAGAGAAACAAAGACCTGTAGTTTTTTAGAAGTTTAAACTGATAATATTCCCATCTATTTTTCTTCTTACTGCTCTGACATTTACTCTTTGCTTCAATTTACCAGGTACATTTCCTGTAATCCAGACACTCTAGTTGCCAACGCGATCGAGCTCTGCACCCCATCAACCGAGCATAGGGAAAAGAACAAGGGCCACCGCGGATGGCGAAACATGAGCAGCGCCGGCCTCGCGAGGCAGAGGACCAAGTCGATGCCCAACTCGGAGCCCTTTGTCCCCAAGAGGGCCATGGCCGTCGATCTGTTTCCCCACACCTCGCACTGCGAGATGGTCATGCTCTTCGAGAGGTGAACGAAGCAGCCGTTGTTCATTTAATCCTTATTACTCTAGAGGTTAATTTAATCTCTGTCTGAGGACCATACCAGAATTTTCTTCGGTCTCCTCATTTTGTTGTACCAAATGTACTTGACCTAGAACCCTGACAGTAGTTGAGTGGAGATCTGTGTTGCTGTTGTCAACTGCATTTCTTTTTATTTTCTGCCTTGTTAGATGGATGCTGGAACTCAACCAATGACCCAGATCTGCCACATCCAAAATTGTAATGGTCCAGTGCCATTCTTGTCAGGTAAAACCTTAGAAATTGCAATGGTCCAGAGCCATTCTTGGCAGGGAAAACCATAATAAACCGATGGTCCTGGTGTCTGCACAAGATGTGATGAACAGTAGTAGTAGCAGCAGCAGATTTATTTGGCCTTGATTGTTTATCTTGTCAGAGAAGTTGAGTTCCTACTGATTTGGCAGCCAAACCATACAGAAATATGGCCTACATATAGATATAAAAAATATCTAATATCTATGGATGGATGGAGGGAGGGAGTGGATTTCATTTTCTGGTGCCCACAGGAAAGCAACGGCTCCCAATGGCAGTAGCAATCTCATCATCACAAGAGGATGAAGAGGAGGTGTGGTAGGTCCAGCATCATATTCATCCGAATGCGAGAGCAACCCTTGCCTTTATTGATGCCAAAGGCATCTATATATGTGGCAACGATGAACATGATGTGTTCTTACATGTTGATGATTGACAATTTATTTTTATGAGATTCTCCATGTATAAATTGCCGAGATTTTCCATGCCTTTCGATCGGTATCCAAGTGTCTTGGCCTCGCTTCGTATGTGACCTAAAGATTCGGAAACCGGCATCCAATCATTGCTTGCCCTGCTGCATATATATAGGAGTACAAACATGAAGTTTATAAATTGCGGTTATGTTTTGCTAAAAATTGCAGAGTTTAGCACTAGGAAGGATCATGCGTTTCTTGGTGGTGGACCAGCATTACATTGAAGCGCACACCAGGCTTGACCCGAAGACGAGGTCTCTGCTCATGGAATATAAATTGGGTGGTGCAACTAATAACACCCACTGACTATGCCGGTGGTGGTTATGATGAACTCTCTATGAAGGTGAAGGAGACCGAGCAGTGAGATGAGCACGTGCGAACTCATCCGGCCGGCCTTGTTTGGCTGCCGGGCAATAATAATGCCTTGAATTCTGGTACTAGCAAAGTCGTCCTTGACCTTTTACTAGATGCGACAACTCAAATTTAATGCCAATCATAAGGTGGTATAGGTGCTAATCTGTGAATCCTAACAAGATTACATATTGTGGTATTACCCTTTTAAGATGATAAATTATGTGCATGAATTTTAAATATGTTGTCCAACTGTCTCTGAAGATACTGGTCAGTAGTCAAAAAACTTCATAAGTCTACTGCGCTCGCGCTAAACGACAACATTTATGGAACTTGTAAGAGCAAAATGACGAACAATATATTAGGAGCGAAAACCCAGCGAAGCTATTCTTCCTAGTCGTCGAAATTCCACATGCATCCCCGCAACAACAACAAAATTCCACATGCATTGTTCCTGGCGATGAAAGAAAAAAGATACGTATAAACATTTCCATTTTGCAGAAGAAATAAAAAAGGACATTCCACAAGCGTCCAAAGGCAAAAGCAGCGTTTCATGGGCTGATCATTTTTGCTCCCACGTGTGTGCGATGGCTGATTCCAGCTGCTTCATTTTTGTCATGTATATATGGGGCCATTTATTTGTAATAACTGGGGCAGATGGATAAGGAAGTCTGACCAGAATGCCCTTATCGGACAAGCAGATATGGACCGTGTGGTGGAGAGAAGCGTCATTGTTAATATGCAAAATCCTGCACCAATCGTTGCCGCCGTCTATACATAAAAATTTACCTGCTCATGTCACCCGGATCTCCGGGGATCTGCGCTCCAACTGATTTCCGTATACACGCAGTCTTTGTCATTGTCAACCTCGCGTTGACTTTACTATCATGACACGTCATGCAAGAGCAAGAGAGACGGAGAGGCTTATCTTGCACACGTGGCGGTTGAGCTGGACACCTGTCAAGGCCTCACGGGTGTTTGTATTAAACTCGAGATGTGATCTCGCTTTTGCTTTGCATCTCCATGAAATGATAAACAAGGTCGTCTCGTGGATTATCTGTTGGAGCGATTTGGTGCTGTCTCAAGATCTGTTGGAGCGATTTGCTCATCAATCCTTTCGTTTGATCGTCCGTCCACTTTGCAAAAACGAAATCAATCAGCCTTGGTAGTACGGGGAAATATCAGGTGCTATCAACACTTAGATGCTACCATGATATCAATATATTTTTTTTAAATTTAAATGTTTCAAAAAACTCTAAAAAAAGACATGGATGTTTGTAACATACGTGTCTACAAACCCTAAAAAATTCAGATCCAAATTCGATATACACATTGAGAAAAAAAAGATAAATCTGACGTCAATAGTGTAGTTTTTCACACTATTCATGTTTTTATCTTTATAGACACTATTCATGCTGAGTTTGTCCTTTTTTTCTCAATGTGTATATCGAATTTGGCTCTGAATTTTTTAGGGTTTGTAGACACATGTGCTGCAAAGATCTATGCTTTTTTTCAAAAAAATATTTGAATTTGAATTTTTCGAATTGGTACCATGAGAGCATCTAAGTGCTGGTATCACCAGATATTATCCCTGGTAGTAGTATGTACAATAATCAATGTTCTTTCCACAAACAAAAGCTACTTACTGGCACATGTGCCGAGTGGCCTAGTGCAGCATGCAACTTAATCTGATTGGTCGAAAGCACGCAGCACACACCGTATAAAGTTCACACAACCCTGGTAAATATCATGCACGTCGTAATCTAACACAAGTTGCATTCAAGCTCCGTGCATGGCCTCGCTCCAATCGTACTAGTGCTAGTGCAGATCCCTGTCAAACAGATTCGTACTGCGTTTTCTACGTACTGCTGCTGTTCGCTTTGGGACAGAAGTCACGAGCTGTCAATTTCTGCAGAAATATACAACGCGTTTATCATCTTTACGTTTTCGTCAATGCATATCGCCCGGGGCAGAGTGACCCTCTAAGAGCAACTCTAGCAGACCCCGCATTTTGCCGACCCGTAAAATGTATTTGCAGGTCGCACGGAGCGGTTATGCAGGCCGAAATTTGCGGCGGCAGACTAGAAACCGCAAACAAACCCCTAAAAATTTTAAAAAAATTATTTCGCGCGAGAAATTTAAGCAACAGCTCGCCGGAGCTCGCTCGCATACATGGTTCTTTTTCGCATAATAAGTTCATACACGCCACATACATACATAAATGTTAGATATGCTAGACAGGGCCTACGCTACCGCATCACTGCAACAAAATTGAGCTCACCGGAGCTCTTGCGGTAGCTGCCCACCGGCGGCGATCAGTCGGAGTCGGAGGAGTCGGAGCCGAGGTCGACGAAGAGCTTCGCCTGCTCCTCCTTCATCACGCGCAAGTCGGCCTCCTTCGATGCCTGCGCCTGCGATGCCGTGAGGCCCGTCTCGAGGAAGAGCCGCTCGTACTCGAGCTCGCGCCGGATGCGCTCTTCCATCTCCTGCAGATCCCTCGCCGACCGCTCGAGGAGCTCCTCCTGCCCCGGTGGGAGGTAGTCCTCGGGTCCGATGACGCCTCGGCGCGGCGGCGCATCGGGCACGGCCTCCTCCGGCTCCCTCTTCACCGGAACGAGCCGCGAGCTCGATGCGCCCGCGGATGAGCTCCCCGCGGACCAGTGGCCGGATGAGCTCCCGGCGGACCAGTTGCCGGAGGAGGCGCGACGGCGACGGGCGCGCTCGAGCTCGAACTCGTCGAGCTCGCGCCGGTTGAATGCCGGCGGCGGCCGGGCACCCCCCCCCCCCTTGCGCACGGCGTCAGATCTGGCGCGGCGGCGGCGCTCCGCCTCATCCCCCTGAGTCGGCCATGGTGGTTCAAGGCTCGCCGGCGACGAGAAATCGAGCGGCGCGGTGGGGAATTGGAGAGGAACGCGGCGGCGGGAGGATAGGGTTTCGACCCGCATCTGCCCCGCAAACCCGCAGTTATAGTGGCTCGGGGGTTGCGTTTGCGGGCTGCGGCAAAAAAAATTACGGGCCGGACACCGATGCGGGCTCTGATCTGGCCAGAAAAATTGGTCGAACCCGTATAATCGGCGGAATTATGCGGGTGTGCGCCGGATGCGGGGTCTGCTAGAGTTGCTCTAATTCCAAATGCAAAGTCTCACCCCACCCGCCCTTGGTACTCCTAGTGGTGAATTTTTCCCGGGTGGAAGCTGCGCAAGTTATGTAGAAAATGACGCAAAAAATATCATAATGCTCTTGGGTTCCCATGTATAAACTTTCTCGGACTTGGCAAAAACATATGCTTCCAAGTGTTGAAAAAGTTCCGAAAATAATCACATGGATAGGTGCCAGCTCGAAACTACCTACGTAAAATTCCACAAAGTAATGTGATGATTTGCAACCTACATGAAAAATAAAGAAATGAGAATGATAGAATATATGTTTTGAAACATAAATTATTACCTTTATCAGTTTCTCCTTTCTGTCCTTACATGAGTAATTTTCGAACCTATACTCTATGAGCATGATATTTTTTTTAACATATAAATATGCTCTTCTCTAAGTTTCATGAAATGGGTTCCAGTGTACCTTGGTTAAAAACACGTTCTCGAGAATGACTGCGATAGTCTGTTATCAAGATTGTTGTATCGGCATACTTGGCAATACCATTTTTGGTGTGTTATGTCTATTTAGCGTTTTTGTATTCATGACATAGTAGACATACTTATATTATAATTTAAAATGTGTATAAAATTATAATAAACTTATATTTTTATGAATTAAATTCTGCAGATTTTGGTCCACTTGCTCGCAAGTTAAACGTGTTTCGGTTATTTTAATTGACAGTTTAATCACTTAAAAGTCGAATCCCCCAATTTTTCTGTCTGTTCATGTATCAAACGAGCAATCTTGTATAAATTGTGTGATCGAGAGAAGCGTCCTTTTCAATTTGAAAAAAATCCTGCACCAATCATGTTGCAGCGGTCTAAACTTTAATTTACCGGCCTGTTTATGTCAGCTGATCACCAGAGATCAGTCCCATGCATGCATGTGTTGGCCACAAATGGAAATGATCTCATTACTTGATCTTGTAGAGTAGCCATATACGGCGTTTTGTCCATCTCGCATTGACTTTCTTATCTGCACGTCACACAGATCGAGCAGGCGAGAATTAATTTGCACATGTGGCAGTCGCTCTGGACACGTGTCCCTTGACACGTACGTCTCCCACTAGAAAGTGCCCCGGTAGGAAAGTGGACTAATCACGTGGATGTTGACACGTGGATTGGGTGGATTTGTTAGTGCTCATCATTCCTCTCTTGATCATCCGTCCACTTTGCAAAAGCAAATCAACCAGTCTTGGTACGTAAAGTACATACTAATCAATGCTTATTCCAAACTAAAGCTACTTACAGTACACATCAAATTCTCTCTTTAATTTTTGTAAGAAGATAATGGTTGGTTTTGTATGAAAAGTATTCGCTAATAAACCTACCTTTTTGTAGCACAATGTGCTGATTTGATCACTCGGTGCCTTACCGCAACATGCAACTTAATTTGATTGGTCATGGCTCATAAGCATGCAAACAACACATATACCGGATAATTACAGGTGCCTTGTTTACTTTCTCAACCCTAGCAAATATCATGCACGTCATAATCCATTTCTTCCACGATAAGCTTCCAATCTACTCATAATCAATCATGGCAACACAGAGAACACCGGGGATAATAAAAAATTACAATCAGCTCCTTGGACCACCGACGACTATAAGACTAGAGCGAGTCAAAGACACGCCACCATCATTGCCCCTCCCCCATCGAAGCTGGGAAAACCTTCTTATAGTAGACAGTCGGAAAGTCGTCATGCTCAAGCCTGACAGGACCAGCGCATCATAGCAGCAACCATCGTCGATGAAGTGGGTCGTAGATTGGATGGATCGACATGTAAACACACGAACGAAGACCAAATCCAAGCAGATCCATCAAATGCCAGCACCGACCGGATCTCACGAGATCAGTTGAAGACGAACCTACACACACACCCTCCGACGATGCTAGACGCACTATGAAACTGAGATCGAACAGGAGAGACATTAGTCCTACCGAGAAACATCACCGCCGTCACACAGCGGTTGCACCAACAGGAGGGGGAGAAAACCTAATCGGCTAAGAGTCTTTCTTGAGGAGGAGGAAATAATCGACTTCTCGGTGCACGTCATGATCTAGCACTCAAGATGCATTCAAGTTCCCGCGTTGCGACTACTACCAATAACCAAAATTGCATGGCCTCATAAATCGTACTACTAGCTACTAGTTGGTGCAGATCCCTTTCAAGCAGATTTGTATTTTTCGTGCGCACGCACGTACCGTCCCCTTTGGAGCACAAGTCGCGGGCAGTCCATTCCGTAGAAATATTTACGCGTTTCTATCATCTTTACATTGTTGTCGAATTATATCACACGCGCTAACACGCCAGGGCAAATTCGGACGCAAGTCTCTGTCCTTTGTGGCGAATCGCTTCCATTCCAAATGGAAGTCGTCCTAAGATGTCGTGCAAGCTATGCGGAGAATGACCGCAGGAATCTGTCTTCAAGGCTGTCGGCATCGGCATACTAGGTAGAGTATCGGTTTTTTTTCTTTTCCTGACTTTTTTTTTTTCAGGAAGGCCGAATGCCATATATTAGATAAAATCAGCCCTTACAAAAATAACAAATTACACTTCCACCCGGTCGGTATATTACTCGGGCAAGGACCGAGATCCACCATCCCTCCATGGCCCTAAGGCCACGGGAGACGAGGCGGACCGACCCTGGTGCCGGCGCGAGGCAGAAGAAACCCTAGCAGCGGCTGGGATAGAGCGCCTCCTGAGATAAGATAAGTAGGATATGTCCGACGCTTATCCATGTATGTGCTACATTTGACAACAAATCTAAAGATATGTTTTTCATAAAGATATAATGTATGTATCTCTGGTTAAGCTGAAGACGTAAAAATTAGTGCCCGACTTATAAACCGAACAGGAGGGAGTAAGCAAGTCCTTGAGAGAGAAAAATCAGCGTCGTCTTCCTCATGCATCAATCCATGCCCTCCGCGAGCAAAACTCATTGTCGCCTCTGGGCATAGCTTTAGCGAAGCAATCTAGTTGAAACTCAAGAGCTTGAATAAGCAATAGCGGGAAGTCATCGATATAGACCAGAACACGCCAACCATCACAATATAGGCAGATCGCGTCATCCGGAAGAAGTTGACATCAAAGAGGGCCAGAAGAGTTATACAAACCTTGCAAGTCCCTAACCAGGCCCCATATTAATCAGACGGAGAAGGAATTGTAGAACAAAAAAAACATGATGCGACATCATTTCATCCATAGGGTGTTGCTGATCACACGTCTTGGGCTCGCTTTAGCTTTTGTAGTCGTTGCTAGGTGGTTTTGGAAACTGGATTTAATTTTTTATTATTTGTGATGTTCGTTGCACTGCCATAGTCGAAGATGAATAGATCAAAGTTTTTCTGGATTTTTTTTGCTTCAAAATACATTTTTCTTTTTATTTCGGTAAAGGAGGAATACCCGGCTTCTGCACTTGTAAAAAAACCCAGAGGGCGCAGGTGTGGTCCGGAGAGCGTGCCGCCACGACAAATCCACATCGTCCGGGTCCGGGAGCCAGCCGGTGACCTCGCACATGGGATGAGAAAGAGATGGCCTCCTCACTCCTCTCCTCTGCTGGTCACTGAGAGAGGTCGGAAGCTTCGTGCCATGTGCGAGCTGCTCGCTCGCTCCTAGGTCGTCGTGGCCGTTCCAACAAAACAGTAACGCGTCGCCACTAGGTACGACGACGCCAAAAAGTACGGCGACGAAGATCCGCCGAACCTTTTCCCCTCTCCCGCCACCTCTCCTTTGTGCCTGTGCCTGTGCCTGCGCGTCTTCTTCTCCACTCGCGCAGCCCAGCCTCCCCTATTTATGGCCCCGCCCGGTCACATCCCACCACCGCCCCCCGCTGCCAACCGAATCGCCTGCGCCACTAGCAGAGGCAGAGCCATACCCCAATCGTCGCCGCCCCTCGATTAGACTTCCCACTCCATCCCACCGTTTCAAACCAACCGGAGGCAGAGGAGTGTGTTCTTGAGCAACCCACGGCTCCGGTCCAGGAGCCGCCATGGATTCCCCGCGGATGGAGCAGGTGACTTGCTTGCTGTTATTACTTAGAATCCAACTAATTCCCTCCTGCTCCTCGTTTCGTGTACTGCTGCCGCTTTCTTGCTGCCAGAGGCCGGGGTTCAGTGAGCCGGTGGGTGAAACTGAAAGCAGAGCATGTGGTTGCTTGCCTCTTCTTTTCTTCTTCGTGGCCATATGGTTGGTCACTAGTGACTAGCCGGTAGTAGTATGCATCATGCATGTGTGCTCATCTTAGTTGGTCACTCGCGTTGCGTGTCTGTCAGTTGATTCGTGTGGATTCAAGCTGTTTTCAGTTGATGAGCTCAAGCCTTTCTCTGCTTCTTCTTCTTCCTCTTCGATTTGCAGGAGAGTAGCAGTACTACAATAACAAATCCAATGCAAGGAGGAGGAGGAGGAGGAGGAGGAGGCCCCGCGCCTGACGACCAGCGGCCCAAGAGGCCGCCGCACCTCTCCATCGACATCCCGGCGGCGAGCAGCGTGCCCCTCACACCGACGGCGGCAGCAGAGGCAGAAGCCGTGGCAGCAACTCCGGGTTCCAACGCCAGCAGAACACCCGGTTCAGGTTCCGGTCCCGGTAAGCCGCCGGCGCCGCAGCGCACGCCGTCCTTCATGCTGCGGCAGACGGTGCGGAGCCTCCTGCCGGGAGGGGGCAGCTTCAAGTCGTCGGTGAGAGACTACGAGGCCTCCCTCTCCAGGCTTTTCAGCGGGAGGATCGCCAGGACGTCCTCGCTCCCGGCGGTGGACCACGCCCTGGCGGCCTCCGTGCACGCCGCCGACAAGACGCCGCCCAGCGCTCCTGCCGCCGCCGCCGTAAGCATTTTGATTTGACTTAGTTTTTCTTTGTTGGGACTATGATGATCGTGAGCTGAGATTACCATCTTCGTTGCTGAATTTATCTGAACTTTTTTGGTTCTGTCGGTGGTGGTGGCAGGACAACAAAACTGGCATGCACCGGTCGCAGTCCCTCCCGATGAACATGAAGAAGTTCAGCTCCGCCAAGAGCATCAAGAGGATGAACTCGCTCGGCGGCGTGTACCGCGTCGTCCCCTCCACGCCGCGAGCCCCCGCCGCGACCAGCAATGCCGTGCCGGACATAGTCCCCACAGAACCAGGTGGGTGGATGCACATCACTCTCCAACATCCAGTATGAATCCTGCTGCTACCTCTGCATGCAGCATCGGTCTAAATTCAGTCAGACAGAGCTCCTGAGACTGCACACACACACACAAGGTGCTAATGGGCGACACCGTCTAGCTGCTCCATGCAGGGGCCGGAGAGGGGGAGGACGACCACGGGGAGGACATCGCGGAGGAGGAGGCGGTGTGCCGGATCTGCATGGTGGAGCTGTCCGAGGGGGGCGGCGCCATGAAGCTGGAGTGCTCCTGCAGGGGTGAGCTCGCACTGGCACACACCGACTGCGCGCTCAAGTGGTTCGGCATCAAGGGCACCAGGACCTGCGAGGTGTGCAAGGAGGAGGTCCAGAACCTCCCCGTCACCCTGCTACGCGTCCAGAGCACGCGCGCCGGCGACGCGAGCCGCGCCACCGGTCCGCGATACGTCCGGTACAGGTAGGATCAAATGTTGACAAAACAAACATTACAATTTGTGTATATGTTGTTACTTGTGAAGTTTGTGTTCCTCATTTGGAGGTCAGGTCAGGTAACACCTGTGATGCTTTGGAGAGGGACTTGGTAGTATTATATGGGCAGTTTGGCAGCCTAGTTTGAGGAGAACAAGTTTGCATCCTGCTGATCTTACCTACTTTGTGACAGATCAACATAGAATTTCTTCTAGAGTTTGAAATGATGTGTGCTAAGCTGCTAATAGTATACTAATCATACCTGGTACAGTTATAGACAACAAGTTTTCATGCTGCTCATCTTACCTACTTCCTGACAGATCAACATAGAATTTCTTCTAGACTTGGAGTGATGTGTGCTAAACTGCTAATAGTTTTTATAAACATAGTACAGTCATTGATTTATGTAACCTAACGTGTGATTCTTTTCGTCATTTTGTTAATCAGGCTGTGGCATGGGACACCTATCCTTGTGGTCATCAGCATCCTCGCATACTTCTGCTTCTTGGAGCAATTGCTGGTATTTTATACCCCTCTCTTGTTGATTGCTTATAAAACTTCCTTACATGTTGCCGATAAATTCTTTTTGTTTTTGGTGTCTCATAGGTTGCGCATAACGGCTTCGCCGCCCTGGCGATTTCTCTGCCATTCTCATGCATCCTAGGCCTCTTCTCATCACTCACCACAACAAGCATGGGTACTACATCATTGAACCACCATCCACCTCAGAACACATACTGAAATTTTTGATGTGACTGCCTTGATGGAACCCTCATTGCAACGGTAACTGACTTGAATTGCGCGTGTCTGCAGTGGCGAGGAGATACGTGTGGATCTACGCGGCGATCCAGTTCCTCTTCGTTGTGTTTTTCACGCATTTGTTCTACAGATATGTAAGCAAGACAGAGCATACTCTGCTCACACCCCCTGAGGTTCTGGACAGTTTTGTTGATGGCAATACTGATGCCTGGGAACTGTTTTGTTTGTTGCAGCTGCATTTGCAGGCTGTGATATCCATCATCCTGGCCACCTTTGCGGGCTTCGGCGTGGGGATGATCGGCAACTCCATCATCATCGAGGTGCTGAGGTGGAGGACGATGGCCCCGGCCCAGCCGCGACGTGCTCACAGGCCACGCGTGGCGCAGCAGCAGGCTCCGACATCCGGTCAACCTTCAGGCGAGCCGTCAGCCACCGGTGAGGGACAGCGTAGCGCCACCGTCGACATTGAGAATCCAGCCGCCCCTCAAGCATAAACATATGGAATTTAGTTTGTAGCTATGTGCTGTTGGTTGGTACTTGAGAGTTTGGGACCTTGCTGTATAAATGGTAGTGGAAGGAGGAGGTTTGGAAGTTTTTTCATGGTCTGGATGCAAAATCTTTCTGAGTTTTTTGTTGCAGCATGTTGTAAGGAACTACAGTGACGTGCTATATAGTACTCCCTCCGTTCCAAAATAGATGACTCAACTTTATACTAACTTTAGTATAAAGTTGGGTCATCTATTTTGGAACGGAGGGAGTATGTAGCAGCTCCTGAAGAAGGATTCAGTAGCATTTGTCATGGTGTACAAAGTATGTCAGGCATATATGGCTGTGCTCTCTGCTCTGATCTGCACTTGTCTTATTTTTTTTGAATCAAAGGGATTTCCCCTGCCCGAACTTTAGTAAAAGCAGAGGCAAAAAGCCACCAAATCCAAACATTTAACAGCTCTAGGCCACAACCAGAAAGTAGCTGCGACGGAATTATTACAACTTTGGCAAAGTTTGCAGAGTTCAAATGGGCGTCTAACAGGTTACAACAGGGTAGTAACCCAAAGATGAACAGCAGAGCAGCAACTACTACCAATGTAACCTATCAAACCTGTGCACTTGTCTAGGGCAGGAGCATGTAAATCCCACTGAAAATCTTGAAGTAAATGGACTGTTTTTTCTTATTTGGCATGTCTTATCACACATATTGGCTGCTGCTGATTGTCACAAGAGATGGATGATAGCTCAAGAGTATAGGAAACAATAATTCCTCTAGACATTTCCTTTCAGTGTGCCGATATTCATATCTTTTCCTTGGCACTTGTGCTGATATTCATATCTTCTCCTTGGCACTTGTCACCGTCGTTTTCTCGGCTGAATGAATTGGATGCATCAACAGTAAGCTTCAGCAGTGATACCCCGTATACGTAACCCAGGCCTCATGTTAATATTCTCCCTATAACTTTAGACAATGACAGTTGAGGAAGCTAGGTCGACAAAGAGGTTAGGTTCAGAACATTTCTGATCTCCTGTGGTAAAAGGGAAGAATCGGAATGGCCACGCGTAGTCCAAGCTGCTGCGTGAGCACGACTTGCGAGCCTTGCCGTGCAGAGGAAGAAAACCTTTTGGAAATGCTCCCTCCATTTTAGTGAACGAGTGACGCACCCTTTTCAAAATTTTAACTATGACTGCTCTTTTACATTTAACTTTGATTGTTAATTTAATCAACAAGTTTATAGACAACAAGTTTTCATGCTGCTCATCTTACCTACTTCGTGACAGATCAACATAGAATTTCTTCTAGACTTGGAGTGATGTGTGCTAAACTGCTAATAGTTTTTATAAACATAGTACAGTCATTGATTTATGTAACCTAACGTGTGATTCTTTTTGTCATTTTGTTAACCAGGCTGTGGCATGGGACACCTATCCTTGTGGTCATCAGCATCCTCGCATACTTCTGCTTCTTGGAGCAATTGCTGGTATTTTATACCTCTCTCTTGTTGATTGCTCAGAAAACTTTTTAAAATTCAATAAATATGTTTGATAAATTCTTTTGTTTCTGGTGTCTCATAGGTTGCGCACAACGGCTTCGCCGCCCTGGCGATTTCGCTGCCATTCTCATGCATCCTAGGCCTCTTCTCATCACTCACCACAACAAGCATGGGTACTGCATCATTTAACCACCATCCACCCCAGAACACATCCTGAAAATTTTGATGCGATTGCCTTGATGGAACACTCGTTGCAACGGTAACTGACTTGAATTGCGCGTGTCTGCAGTGGCGAGGAGATACGTGTGGATCTACGCGGCGATCCAGTTCCTCTTCGTTGTGTTCTTCACTCATTTGTTCTACAGATATGTAAGCAAAACAGAGCATACTCTGCTCGCACTGCTTGAAGTTTCTGAACGGTTTGTTATGCAAGTGTTGATGTCTGGGAACTGTTTGTTTGTTGCAGCTGCATCTGCAGGCTGTGATATCCATCATCCTGGCCACCTTTGCGGGTTTCGGCGTGGGGATGATTGGAAACTCCATCATCATCGAGGTACTGAGGTGGAGGACTATGGCCCCGGCTCAGCCGCGCCGTGCTCACAGGCCACCACGTGTTGCGCAGCAGCAGCAGCAGCCGGCCCCGGCATCCGGTCAGCCTTCAGGCCAGCCCTCAGCCGTCGGTGAGGGACAGCGTAGCGCGACCGTCGACATTGAGAATCCGGCTGCCCCTCCAACATAAACATATATAGTTGAGTTTGTGGCTATGTGCTGTTGGTTCATGCTTGAGAGCTTGTGTCCTTGATGTATAAATGGTAGAACAAAGAGGTTGTCTGGAAGTTTTTTCATGGTCTGGATGCAAAATCTGAGTTTCTTGTTGCAGCATTTGGTGAGGAACTACAGTTGTTAGATTAGATATAAGCTCCTGAAAGAGGATTCAGTAGTAGTATGTGTCATGGTGTACCAAGTATGTCAGGCATATGGATAAGCTCTCTGTTCTGCTCTGCACTTGTCTCTCTTTTTTTTGAATCAAAAGGGTTTCCTTCGCCCCAACTTTATTAAAAGCAGAGTCAAACAGCCACCAAATCCAAACATTCAACAGCTCTCGGCCACAACCAGGAAGTAGCTGCGACGGAATTATTACAACTTTGGCAATGAAGAGTTCTAACAGGTTACAACAGGGTAGTAGCCCAAAGATGAAGAGCAGAGCAGCAACTACTACCAATGTAACCTATCAAACCTGTGCACTTGTCTAGGGCAGGAGCATGTAAATCCCACTGAAAATCTTGAAGTAGGAAACAATAATTTCCTCTCGACATTTCCTTTCAGTGTGCTGATATTCATATCTTTTCCTTGGCACTTGTGCTGATATTCATATCTTCTCCTTAACACTTGTCACAGTCGTTTTCTCAGCTGAATGAATTGCATGCATCAACAATAATCTTCAGCAGAGATACCCCGTATACGTAACCCAGGCCTCATGTTAATATTCTCCCTATAACTTTAGACAGTGACAGTTGAGGAGTAGGTCGACAAATCAGTTAGGTTCAGAACATTTCTGATCTCCTATGGCAAAAGGGAAGATCGGAATGGCCACGCGTGGTCCAAGCTGCTGCGCGAGCACGACTTGCGTGCCCTGCGGAAGAAGAAAACCTTTTGGAAATACTCTCTCCATTTCAAAATTTTAACTTTTGACTCTTAATTTAACCAAACAAAACATAAGTTATGCGACTTCAAATTTATAGCACCAAAAACCTATTTCCAATACGAATTCAACGGTGACTGTTAATTTAACCAAACGGTGTAACTTTCGTCACGCATAACCCACGTTTGGGTGGTTAAACTGTTTTGCTTAATTAGCATGCCTATGACATCACTAGCTAATGTGCTGATTGTCACTTGAGATAGATGAATGATAATATGGCCGTATGCATCGTTCTGATGCAGAGGCCGGGGCCTGACCCCTTTTCGAAAGAAAAAAAGTAGCACAAGTGGGGAGGAAGCAATAAATTCCTCTGAACATTTCCTTTCAGTGGGCCACAACAAACATCTGATATTCATAGCCTTCCTTTGCATTTGTCATTGTCGTTTCCTCGGATGAATTATTTGGATGGATGAACAGTAGATTTCAGCAAGGATACCTCCTATATGTGACCCAAACCTCAGGTTTATGTTCTCCCTAGAAATTTATACGCTGACAATTGAGGAAGGTAGGTCGACACATAGGTTCAGAACATTTCCTGATTCCTTTGGTGAATGGGAAGGCAATGCATGGTCCGGGCTGCTGCAGGGGCAGAATATCTGGTGCACCGTTGCTTGTGGTCCATGCCTGGTGCACCGATTTCTCGTGGCACATTTTAAAACTCCGGAAAATTATTTAAAAAAAAAAGCACATTCACATAACAACAATATATGTTGTCACAAAATTTCGAATCAAAATTCAAAGCATTGTTTAGAAAGAAGACAAATTCGACACTGAATAGCACGTAACATAAGTTGGGCTTTAGATTTGATCCGTTATCACAATGATGTCAAATATTTCATTTTGTATCTCGAGTAATATTTCAAATTTTGATACAAAATTCTGTGACAACATACATTGATGCATGAACAGTCGTTTTCTCGGATGAATAATTTCCTCTCAATATTTCCTTTCAACGTGACATATCGAACATCTGATATTCATATCTTTCCTTGGCACTTGTCACAGTCGTTTTCTCGGCTGAATGAATTGGATGCATGAACAGTAGCCATCAAGCAGAGATACCCCGTATACGTAACACATGCCTTACGATTTTATTCTCCCTATAACTTTAGACACTGACAGTTGAGGAGTAGGTCGACAAATCAGTTAGGTTCAGAACATTTCTGATCTCCTATGGCAAAAGGGAAGATCGGAATGGCCACGCGTGGTCCAAGCTGCTGCGCGAGCACGACTTGCGTGCCCTGCGGAAGAAGAAAACCTTTTGGAAATACTCTCTCCATTTCAAAATTTTAACTTTTGACTCTTAATTTAACCAAACAAAACATAAGTTATGCGACTTCAAATTTATAGCACCAAAAACCTATTTCCAATACGAATCCAACGGTGACTGTTAATTTAACCAAACGGTGTAACTTTCGTCACGCATAACCCACGTTTGGGTGGTTAAACTGTTTTGCTTAATTAGCATGCCTATGACATCACTAGCTAATGTGCTGATTGTCACTTGAGATAGATGAATGATAATATGGCCGTATGCATCGTTCTGATGCAGAGGCCGGGGCCTGACCCCTTTTCGAAAGAAAAAAAGTAGCACAAGTGGGGAGGAAGCAATAAATTCCTCTGAACATTTCCTTTCAGTGGGCCACAACAAACATCTGATATTCATAGCCTTCCTTTGCATTTGTCATTGTCGTTTCCTCGGATGAATTATTTGGATGGATGAACAGTAGATTTCAGCAAGGATACCTCCTATATGTGACCCAAACCTCAGGTTTATGTTCTCCCTAGAAATTTATACGCTGACAATTGAGGAAGGTAGGTCGACACATAGGTTCAGAACATTTCCTGATTCCTTTGGTGAATGGAAAGGCAATGCATGGTCCGGGCTGCTGCAGGGGCAGAATATCTGGTGCACCGTTGCTTGTGGTCCATGCCTGGTGCACCGATTTCTCGTGGCACATTTTAAAACTCCGGAAAATTATTTAAAAAAAAAAGCACATTCACATAACAACAATATATGTTGTCACAAAATTTCGAATCAAAATTCAAAGCATTGTTTAGAAAGAAGACAAATTCGACACTGAATAGCACGTAACATAAGTTGGGCTTTAGATTTGATCCGTTATCACAATGATGTCAAATATTTCATTTTGTATCTCGAGTAATATTTCAAATTTTGATACAAAATTCTGTGACAACATACATTGATGCATGAACAGTCGTTTTCTCGGATGAATAATTTCCTCTCAATATTTCCTTTCAACGTGACATATCGAACATCTGATATTCATATCTTTCCTTGGCACTTGTCACAGTCGTTTTCTCGGCTGAATGAATTGGATGCATGAACAGTAGCCATCAAGCAGAGATACCCCGTATACGTAACACATGCCTTACGATTTTATTCTCCCTATAACTTTAGACACTGACAGTTGAGGAGTAGGTCGACAAATCAGTTAGGTTCAGAACATTTCTGATCTCCTATGGCAAAAGGGAAGATCGGAATGGCCACGCGTGGTCCAAGCTGCTGCGCGAGCACGACTTGCGTGCCCTGCGGAAGAAGAAAACCTTTTGGAAATACTCTCTCCATTTCAAAATTTTAACTTTTGACTCTTAATTTAACCAAACAAAACATAAGTTATGCGACTTCAAATTTATAGCACCAAAAACCTATTTCCAATACGAATCCAACGGTGACTGTTAATTTAACCAAACGGTGTAACTTTCGTCACGCATAACCCACGTTTGGGTGGTTAAACTGTTTTGCTTAATTAGCATGCCTATGACATCACTAGCTAATGTGCTGATTGTCACTTGAGATAGATGAATGATAATATGGCCGTATGCATCGTTCTGATGCAGAGGCCGGGGCCTGACCCCTTTTCGAAAGAAAAAAAGTAGCACAAGTGGGGAGGAAGCAATAAATTCCTCTGAACATTTCCTTTCAGTGGGCCACAACAAACATCTGATATTCATAGCCTTCCTTTGCATTTGTCATTGTCGTTTCCTCGGATGAATTATTTGGATGGATGAACAGTAGATTTCAGCAAGGATACCTCCTATATGTGACCCAAACCTCAGGTTTATGTTCTCCCTAGAAATTTATACGCTGACAATTGAGGAAGGTAGGTCGACACATAGGTTCAGAACATTTCCTGATTCCTTTGGTGAATGGGAAGGCAATGCATGGTCCGGGCTGCTGCAGGGGCAGAATATCTGGTGCACCGTTGCTTGTGGTCCATGCCTGGTGCACCGATTTCTCGTGGCACATTTTAAAACTCCGGAAAATTATTTAAAAAAAAAAGCACATTCACATAACAACAATATATGTTGTCACAAAATTTCGAATCAAAATTCAAAGCATTGTTTAGAAAGAAGACAAATTCGACACTGAATAGCACGTAACATAAGTTGGGCTTTAGATTTGATCCGTTATCACAATGATGTCAAATATTTCATTTTGTATCTCGAGTAATATTTCAAATTTTGATACAAAATTCTGTGACAACATACATTGATGCATGAACAGTCGTTTTCTCGGATGAATAATTTCCTCTCAATATTTCCTTTCAACGTGACATATCGAACATCTGATATTCATATCTTTCCTTGGCACTTGTCACAGTCGTTTTCTCGGCTGAATGAATTGGATGCATGAACAGTAGCCATCAAGCAGAGATACCCCCTATATGTAACACATGCCTTACGATTTTATTCTCCCTATAACTTTAGACACTGACAGTTGAGGAAGGCATGCCCACACATAGGTTCAGAACATTTCTGAACTCCTTTGGTAAAAGGGAAGAATCGAATGACCACGTGTGGTCCAAGAAGCTGGTGCACGAGCACGACTTCCGTGCCGTGTAGAGGAAGAAAAGCTTTTAGAAATACTCCCATTTCATAATCTAACTTTGACTGCTTCACTTTGACACTAAACTTTGACCGCTAACTCAACCAACATGTGACTTTAAAATTTAGCACCTAAAACATTTTTTGAATACGAATAATTTTCGTCACGCATAACCCACATATGGGGACTCTTTGATTCACATGAATTTTCTACAAACATGGGAATATGAAAAACATAGTATTGGAATGTCACGCTCATCTCAATCCTATATATTTTGGTTTATTCGATTGCATCATAGGAAAAACAGAGGATTCCTTCAAACATGCAATGTTGGCGCGAATTCGCGATACGTCCGGTAACACCTGTGAAGTTTGTGTTGCTGTTGTTGACAGAACAGACACAATTCTTGCTGTTTGTTAGTACTTGTGAAGTTTGTGTTCCTCGTACGGAGTCAGGTCAGGTAACACCTGTGATACCCTGGAGAGGGACTTGGTAATTATTATATGGACAGTTTGACTACCTGCTTTGAGAAGAGCAAGTTTGCATGCTGCTAATCTTACCTGCTTTGTGACAGATCGACATAGAATTTCTTCTGGAATTGGAATGATGTGTGCTAATCTCATACTGTAGTATATTAGTAACACCTAGTACAGTCACAGAATTATGCAACCTGATGGTGATTCTTTCGTAATTTTGTTACTCAGGCTGTGGCATGGGACACCTATCCTTGTGATCATAAGCATCCTCGCATATTTTTGCTTCTTGGAGCAATTGCTGGTATTCATTTCTATCGCTCTTGTTGATTGTTCTTACAACTTGTTTACATTGGATCGATAACAATTTGTTTGTTGCTGGTGGCTGACAGCCCTGGCGATATCGCTTCCATTCTCATGTATCCTAGGCCTCTTCTCATCACTCATCACAACAAGCATGGGTACGACACTATCACATTAACCACCGTCCACCTCAGAACACAGACTAAATTTTTTGATATGAACTGCCATGATAAAACCCTCACTGCAACGGTAACTAACCTGAAAATGCGCGTATGTGCAGTGGCGAGGAGATACGTGTGGATGTACGCAGAGATCCAGTTCTTCACTCATTTTTTCTACAGATATGTAAGCAAAACAGAGCATACTCTGCTCACACCGCCTGAAGTTTCTGAATGATTTGTGATGCAAGTGTTGATGTATAAATGGTAGTGGAAGGAAGAGGTCTAGAAGTTTTTTCATGGTCTGGATGCAAAATCTTTCCGAGCCTTTTGTTGCAGCATGTTGCAAGGAACTACGTGCAATGCTATATAGCAGCTCCTGAAAGAGGATTCAGTAGCATGTGTCATGGTGTACAAACTATGTCAGGCATATGGCTCTGCTCTGCTCTTGTCCAGGGCAGGAAGTATGTAAAAATCCCATTAGAAATCTTCAAGATAAGCAAGTAAACAAACTTTTTTTTTCTTAATTACTACTCTCTCCGACAGTTTCTTTTTACGGGTAACTGGATCTGACAGTACTGGCTGCAACTATCATGAATCTGCTCTTAGCATCTGCACTTGGTCCGTCGGCCTAGAGCCCATGAGGAAGTCTCGGTACCACTTCGCCGACATCTTTGGAGTCCTCTTCTGCGTTCCATAATCCACATGATACAGCCCGAACCTTACCGTAAAACCGAAAGTCCACTCGAAGTTGTCGATGATACTCCATACGAAGTAGCCACGCACGTTTGCTCCTTTCCTGTAAGGGACAGAAAAGAGTTAACACTTCCAAAATGCAGAGTTGCAGACGAAGCTTCTTATTTCGATATCATATTTTATGAGTGCGTGTGACAAATGGAAACAATTGCCTGCTTTCTAGGATACTTTTTGAACGGGCTTGCCTAAAATGACTATAAAAGGAAATATATTTGGGGAAACAAAATAAAATAGAAAAAATAATATAGCAAACATGCAATTTGTCAAGTCTCGTCCTTTTGCCTAGTATTTTCCTCATGGAACACGGCAAATGTCATGTTTTTCTAGTACCCGACAAAATGCACTCAGCAAACAACCTGACACTAGGAAAAGTTCGAGATTCGAGTAGTGGGTTGCATGTCACCTGACTGCTGAAGAGAGACATGTGAGATAACCATGTAGGTAGTTCACTCTTTCAACGTCATTGATCAATTTGTCCATAGTGTCATTGCTGTGTTGCGAGTAACCTGAAAAAAAGCATAAGGTAACACATGATCATTGTGAACGTATGGAAGCAAAGGAGAAGGCGCTAGAAGCTTCTAGATCTTCAGCGAGTTTACATAATGCATTGCGAATTCGTGAGTCCATTGCCACTCACCATTTTCAGTAACATAGAGAGGTGTGTTCTTGTATCTCTGATTAACATACTTGACGATCTGCTCCATACCCTCTGGAACATCATAGTAACCATCGAATGCAGTCTGCAACCATACGAACATGTGACGAAGAGAAGAGTATGTATAGGATGGCAACACTGATCAAAGCAGTTCTTACGGGTTTCCCAATTGCCACGCCATCTCTTTCACCTGTAGCTAGGACTAGTGCATTCGCCTCATAAGCCTCATAAGCCTTAAGGTCGCATGGAGAAGAGATGCAATCCTTGACATAAATTGTCGTGTAATGGTTTATACCGATAAAATCCGCCTTGTTCTTCTGCAGTAAGCTCTTCTCTTCTGGGGTGAACTTTGGTAAGTTGGATGATAACAACTTGTGCATTTCTCTGGGATAATCACCAAAGAATATCGGCTCCAAAAACCTAAAGAAGAAAATAAACATTGAAAAAGATCATAGTACTAATATATTTATTTGTAGCATAACTATGTGAAGTTGACATGAACATTATCATACTAGTTGTTGCACTTGCAAAGGTGAATAAGTAAGAGGACGTACCAATCTACCTCAAAAGACAAGGCACG
The DNA here is from genome assembly GCF_018294505.1 of Triticum aestivum. Lineage (NCBI taxonomy): Eukaryota > Viridiplantae > Streptophyta > Magnoliopsida > Poales > Poaceae > Triticum > Triticum aestivum. Next base: position 14,100,512 of record NC_057799.1, on the reverse strand, counting down.
TCGTGCTGCGAGGATATCCTCTGTGGTATTTGTCAGTGGCTCATACCATTTCATCGCAATCACAATCCCGATCGATCCGCCTTGCGTTGCCTAATTCACACACACACATTCATCAGAACAAGGCGCGGCGCTACTTTTGAGATCCACTGAAATGGTGCCCATTGCCAAGAAAGCACCTCAACTACGACGGAGCAAGTTTGTTGGGTTCACTCACCTGGTAATTCTTCTTGTAGTTGTGGACGGCGGCTGCATGTGACAGCAGCATGTTATGAGCCGCGACATAGGGTTCCCGATGAGAGTTCCCGCTCTCGCAGGTCCCGAACGGCGCGGAGCAGCGTGCCGGAGGGTACTTGCCCAGCACGTAGGCGAGCCTGGTGAACAGGTTGGGCTCGTTGAACGTCGTCCAGAACTTGACCCGGTCACCAAACGCCTTGAAGCACACGTCCGCATAGTAGTCGAACTCCTCCCTGGGGAAACGCATTATTGTTTTTAACGATGCAAGGTAAGCGCTCTGCCGGTTTCATCAAGACAGGGAAAGAGAAGAGAAACAGAGGAGCTGCACGTACCGGATTCCGGCGCCCAGCCAACCGCCGTATCGCGTCTCCATCTCGTGCGGCAGATCAAAGTGATGCAGTGTCACAAATGGCTCTATCCCTGGTTGACATTCTTGGCAGTAAGTTTAGATTGCTCTTCGTTGAAGAATGAAGACTATATAGTGGAATGTGTTCCATGTAGGAGTAGCACCTTTCTTCACGAGTGCAGCAATGAGGCAGTCGTAGAAAGCTATTCCAGCTGAATTGACGCCTCCAAGCCGGCCTCCTACGAGGATTCAATTCAGCGGCATTAATTTAGCTAAGCAACTAATTAACCGTGACCACTGAGGCACAAAACTTTGTGGTTGGCATGGTATACTTGGTAGGATTCTCGCCCATGAAATTGAGAATCTGTAGGAGTCAACACCCAAACTATGAATGATCTCCACATCTTCCTGTGCATAACAGTACTGTCAGAATACATGGGCAAGCACAGTTAAGATGCGCCATGTCAATTACTAGTGATTTTTGTCTTTACCATGTACCGGTGGTAGTGATCATCCGCTACATCCCCGTTCCGTCCATCATCGATTCCCCTAGCTGTAGCGAATCAAAACTTTTTGAGAGAAAAGCACGAGTTTCAACTTCTAAAATTATAAATAGAGGATCACATTCACATCTGCTCGTCAACTGTTCTTTCTTTTAGATAACATGCAGGTCAACTGTTCTGATGTTAGTTGGTCCAATGGTCATACAATAAGGGAATATCCTCCTCTATATCTTATATAATTGTTATAGAGGGAGAAGAAAAAGGATAAGCGCAATTCTATAACCACTCGCCTTATTATCCGCAAAATGTTGTTGCAGTTGTGGGATCACTCTCTCATGATAAGAATGGGGATCTACTGACTTGCAGGAAAGAAAGAAAATACCCGCAAGTAGGACGTTTCATCCTGAGTTAAACTCGAGGAAAAGGCAGGGCGTTCGCGGCTAGCCTCCAAGTTTTCTTATAGTCCGGCCTCTAGATCACCCTACTCAACATTGAGTCTTTACCAAAAAAGGGTTTCCCCGCTTTGTATTACAAAGCAACCAACACCGAATACAGAGATCGCTGTGGCGAGCAGCACAACACACCAAAAGAAAAGGAAGAAGAAACAAATGCCAACTACAGCAACTCGGCAAAGCACGGATGACCCGCCACCGCGGCGCCCACCGGATAAAAACCACCACAGACCGAGGTTCCGAACCGCCGCGTACCAAGCAGCACCTCCAAGAAGGAATGCGACGCCGACGACGCTGCTACCCGAACGAGCCCTAGGGTTTCCCCCGGCACGCGGAGGGAGGTGGAGAGTGAATACCACCGACACCCTCCAGGAAGGAATGGTGGCACCCGCAGGTGTCACCACGTCGGGGCCGAAGCCGGCAGGGATTTCTCCCGCATTCCCAGACCCAACCGCCCAACCGGATGAAACCGACCCGCCAAACCGTCGCCCACCCCCATGCGCCAACGCAGAAGCGCCGCCACCAACGCCGCCTCACTACGAACACCACCACGAGGCCAAGAGGACCGGAGAGAAGCGCACCACGACGGGAGCAGCAACACCGACGCCGAGCGGGAGGGAACCACCTCCACCGCCGTCGTGCGGGAGGCCCATGCCTCCGGCACCGTCGCGGTAGCCGTCCGGACATGGCCGCGGGGCATGCCGGGCCACCCCTGGCCCAGCCAGGCCCGAAGCGGACCCGTTAAGCCCCGCCGGCCACGATGCAGCAGGTCGGCGTCGGCGCCGCCAGCACCCAGCCACTCGTCGCGTCTCCCCCGCCTCCCAGAAGCCACGCCGGAGACGATCCCCGCCGCCGGCCCGCCCAAGCCCAGATGGGGCCCGAAGGGCCCAGATCTAGGCCGAGCGGACGACACCAGATCGCGCCGCTCCGCCGCCGCCCAGCTGTCCGCCTGCGTCGCGCCACGGAGCCCCGCCGCCACGCCAGACCGTCGTCGCCGAAGTGCACCCCCCGGAGCAGCTCCGCCCGCGCCGAAGAGCGACCGGGAGGGGAAGGGCAGGGAGGCCGCCGCCACCAGCAGCCCCGGGGCCAGGCCGGCCGCGGGCGCCGGCGACGGCGGCGGGAGGGAGGGAGGGAGGGGGTGGCTGGAGGGAGGAGGAGGGACGCGCGGCCGGTCGCCCACGGGGGGCGACGCGGTCGCGAGAGAGAAGCGGGGGGAGGAGACCTCCAACATTGAATCTTTCTCCCGCAAAAAAAGAAAACACTGAATCTTTCAAGGTGAACTGTCTTGGACTCCAGTGTTAGAGCATCTCCAACAGCCGCGCAACGCGCCGCGCGCCGTTCGCCTGGTTTGGCGCGGCCGACAGCGCTGGCTCCAGCAGACGCGTCAAAATTGAGCACGCGCGCGTAGCTCCAGTGGCCGCGCTAAACATTGCGTACATTTTTTTAATAAAACGATAAATAAAATTCATAGATAGGAAAAACGATACATAGATATTTTACATAGATCCATAACATAGATAGATAACTACTAGATAGTGCAACGATATAGATAAAAACTACTAGATAGTGCAACTACATACGCAACTACAGCCTACTCCAAGTCGTCGTCGTCATCGTCATCGTCGCCATCCTCGCTGGTCTGGTCCGAGGTATCGAGCCACATGTCTTCCCAACGATCATCATCAGACGTAAAGATCGTCTGACCACCATTCTCAACGATTTCGCACTGGGATAGCGCCAGGGCCTTCCGTCGACGCCTGTCCAACCTCTCATCGCGGCGCCTTTGCGTCTCCTCCTCGCGGCGCCTTGCCCAGTAGGCTTGCTTGTAGGTGACGTTCTCTGGGTGGCGCTGGCGCCACTCTGCCATGACCCGCTCGTCCTCATGGGTGACGAGGAGGCGGCGCTGCCGCTCAGCGTGCTCCGCACGGTCTTGTGCCGTGCGAAGACGAGGCGGCGGGGCGACGTCCAGCGCCTGCCGGAGCGTGTGGACGTCGTGGAAGTTCATCTGCTGGCGCGGCCTGCCTAGGCGCCACGCCGCCGCGGCGTCCACGTGGGCGGCCTCGTGCGCCGTCTCGAAGGTGCCGAGGCCGAGCCGGAGTTGGCCGGACTGAATCTCGGAGTAGAACCCGCCGTTGGGGCGCTGGCGGACGGCGCGGTAGCCCGACGCTCCTCGGCGGCGCGGCGGCATGGTGGCGCGTCGGTGGCGGGGCGCTGCAGCGGTGGCGCGCGTGGCAGCGGAAGCAACCGAGGAAGCGGTGGAGGCGCGCATGGCAGCGGAAGAGGAAGAGAAGTGTGTGGAATAGGCGCGTGGCGAGCGCCGCATTTTATAGGCGCGCCGGAAGCGGTGCGCCAAAAATAGAGCGCGACCTGCCGCCTTTTCCCGCGCGCGCGACTTTCCCGCCACCGCTGGAGCGCGCCGAAACGTCCCGCGCGCGCTAAAAACTCGGTTTACCCGGCGCGCGCCCCTTTTGGCGTGGCTGTTGGAGATGCTCTTGAGGTAATAGGAAATGGTTTATGTCTCTAGCCTGCTAATAATTTGCTAACGCTAAAGTAATCTGGCTACATACATGGTAAATTAATAGAATATCCTGTCCAACTTTGACGAAGCCGAAGGTGATTCGCTGAATTGCTATTTTTTACGGCGGGGAACCACCGTGTATGTCAGGTATCAATGCCAAATTCGCTTTTGGGCCATGGAACCGGTGTCTGCACATCGTGGGGTCATTGCCAAAGCCAAATTTATGGGAACCGAAGCAGCACGTAGCTGCTCCGATACCAAATCAACTGAATTGAAAAAACGAGGCGGAGGTGCAGCTTGGTGCGTGCGCTTCTGAGGAGCAGAGGTTGAGAGAGACGAGAAAATCGCGCGTGGCACCTAAATTTAATGTTTGTTTATTCTCAGATATACAGGCCCCCATTCTTATAGGATTTGGCACCCCACACATTGCTCGACAACCACACCCTATTGCCAAATCCAAAAATTATGGGTATGGCAGCGCGCATCGCTCGACGATTGTCTTTTTCTCTTCTCAAAATAAATTAATTTATGTCACAATCAGACCCATGTTGCACCAGCGTTTCAAATGACTAGAGTGGAGACAAATAGGAAAAAAGAATTGCGTGAAAGACAAATAGGAAATTTGACAACGATGCCAAAGTGCACGGCGAATTTTTTAATACACCGATTACGACGTTGACGTATACACGCACACACGCGCGCACTCACACAATGCCTACTGAAGATCGGATCAAACTTATGGGTCTTTAAGATCAACGAAATCACCACCGATGTTTACTATCGATGTAAACGTCGCTTTTCATCAAAATAATAATCTGCATTAATGGGACTGCAAAGCGTCAAATCTATGATTTAATCTCTGATAGATTGAGGGTACCATCATCCAACTGCTGATTGGTTCTCGTTATACGGCGATTCGAATTTGGCCACGCACCGAGTGTGTGGATGCGGCTAGCTATCGCTGTCTTTGTTTCGTACAGCAGGGTGGAAGGGAACCACTCATTTTCATCTTTACCCCCCTAAGCAACATGGATCACACAATCCTAAGAAAAAGAACACCGACACACACACACATGGTACTGCCATGGATCACGCAAGGACATGGAAGCAGAAAACCGAGAAGATGACTTACAGTTTGTGTGGGTGAAGAAATCCCAGTTGCTGAGGCCCTTGCCGTCCTCCAGGTACGCGCCCTCGATCTGGAAGTAGAAATCACGCTGCGTCGTCAGCAACCGTGCCTTGGGACCGAGGAGAGCAGGAAAGAGAAGCCAACCAACCTGGTAAGCAGACGTGGCGACGCCGAAGAGGAACCCCGGCGGGAACTCGGCTCGGTCGAGCCCTCGCGCCGACGGCACGAGGACGAGGGTCACCAGCGCCGCCAGCATGGCCATCGCCGTCGCCGCCGCGGCCATTTCCCCGTTGCCTCAAGCTAGACTAACTAGAAAGGTTTATGAGGAGGCAGCGGCTAGCCCCTCTCCTGCAAGCTCATTTAGAGACCACAGCAAAGTGGGCAAACAAGGTCCCTCCCTGCAACTGCAATCTAGCAGCGTCCACAGACGAGAGCTCGTACGGCATGGCCCATATTTATAGGCCGCTAGTAATATCCCCATGGTGCACGTGGAATGACATGTGAAGGAGATTATACTAGAACTGTAGATGAAAGAGAATCATAACCTGCCACGGATGGTGACACCTCGGCGGACGAAAGACAAACTCAAAATATCTGTGCAGCTTGCCTCTCCTGTTGATTGGGAATAAGCTAGGGAAGAGGGGGAAATGCCCTTTGGTTTCTAGCGTATATACTCCTACATCATATATGTGGGGAGAATAATAATTACAAAAAAAAAGGTCAAAAAAATTTAGAATTTTTTTTAAATACACTTGACTTTCTCATGCACTCACTGGTATCGCGAACAAAAACCCAGCGTTGAATACAGGGTAAAAAGAAAAAAAAATATTTGCTAGTATTATAGATCACTATTCACACTATTTTGGCCGAAAATTTTGTGTTTTTGGAAAGAAGTCAACGGGCCTTTTTTCCTTTTTGTGGAATTTTTCTTACAAGCGCAATGGAAGATCAACATTATTTTAAAAATATTTTCTGAATTTTTTGACTTTTTATTTAATTACTATTTTTTTCTCATATAGAGTGTATATAAACCCATAGACCAATTTTGTTGCTCAACTCATCACTACTCTGTTGCTCACGATAAGTTTTTACCAACTCTGTGCCCAAGCTCCCACACCACCACCGATCTCCCTCACTGGCCCGACCTCTCCCGCCCGATACCTCCAGCTCGAGCTCCTCCACCCGACACCGCTGCACCACCCGAGCTCACCCGCCTGACACCGCTCCCCGCTCCCCGCTGCCCAATCCAACCCATCGCCGTCTGCCAAGCTCTCTATGCCTTACAAAATGTCATCGAAAGATCATTTGGTATTCTCAAGATGAAAATGCCATCCTTTTCTGGGAACGTTCGCAGCTGTGTTTCTCCCTTTCAACTGTGTTTCTCCTTCTCAGCTGCACTCTCTCAATTGCGACCTCCTTCTCAACTGCGTTTCTCCCGACAACAAAATGTCTTGCTTAGCATGTCTATCACATTATTGGCTGCTAATTATCACAAAATTTCATTTCAACATTCCTTTTCAGTGTGCCATAACAGATCTTAAAGAGGATTGAGTAGCATGTGTCATGGTGTAAAGTATGTCCTACAGTATGGCTGTGCTCTCTGCTCTGCTCTGCTCTTGGGAGAGGACAGAAGTATGTAAATCCCATTGAAAATTTAAAAGTGAATAAACTGTCTGCTGATTGTCAGAAGAAATAGATATATAGCAATAATTTCCTCTCGGCATTTCATTTTCAGTACATCTGATATCCATATCTTCCCTTGGAACTTGTCACCGTTGTTTTCTCGGCTGAATGAATTGGATGCATGAACAGTAGCCATCAGCAGTGATACCCCCACATATGTGACCCAGGCCTCACGATGATATTCTCCTTACAACTATAGACACTGACAGTTGAGGAGTAGGTCGACAGATAGGTAATGTTCACAACATTTCTGATTCACTGGTAGGGGAGGAATCGGAATGCCCATGCGTAGCCCAAGCTGCTGCACGAGCACGACTTGCGTGCCGTGGAGGCAAAAATAAACTTTTTCAAGGAAAATATAACTTTTCTTTTGAGAAATAGTATGCGACTTGTATTTTCATGAGGCCATTGGCCGATATAAATACATGAATATGAGTGGTAAATACACAAAAACCTTGGTCAGTCGTGGGCAGTTAATACATCCCCGCCTGTTGAATACTCCCTCTGTAAACTAATATAAGATTGTTCGGGCCAGTCCTGAGATTTCGGGGGCCCGGGGTGAAATTAGAATTGTATGACCTCAATTTTTTGGTATTAATAAAGAGAACTAGAAACATACGTTCTTTGAAATGATGTCATCGCGGGGGACGGTGGAGACGGTGTGGTCAGTAAGGGTGCACATTGAACATAAACCATGCTACACTACCCGCCACTCTAGAGCAACTCCTTCGCGCGCTCGTTTTGGATCGAGCGATCTACCTCGCTGACACTTTTTTACGGTGCTGTCAAAAATCAGCCATTCGTTTCTCTCGACGTTATGCTCTCGTTCTCCAGTCAATGACAGGTGGGACTGCTTTGCCCGCGGACCCAGCTTGCAGTGTGCGTCCTGTATGTGTGTGGCGTATGTCTTCGGTGGAAAAAAATTTGACCGCGGCGGTCGTGGGCGACGTGGGGTGGGTCGAGCCTGGTGAAACCGTATCAGCCAATCCTCCACTCTCCTCGAGCCCCGCGTCCTTCCTCCCCGCTCTCCACTCCCCATGCTTCCCCATGCAGCCGCCGTGTCTCCCTCGCCGCTCTCTCCATCGCGCCAGAGCTGCTCCGCCCGGAGCCCTTCCCGCCCCCATGAGGAGCCCCCGTCCCTGCCCCGCGTCGGAGTTCAGTGGTAGGGGAGGAGCGGATCGACGACGGCTAGGGTGGGATATCGAGGAGGGAGCGAGCCATTGCAGGGGGGACGGGAAACGAGGGTGCGGTGGAGGTGCAGCTTGGTGTGTGCGCTTCCGAGGAGAAGAGGTTGAGAGAGACGAGAAAATCGCGCGTGGCACCTAAATTTAATGTTTGTTTATTCTCAGATATATAGGCCCCCTACTCTTATAGGATTTGGCACCACACACATTGCTTGGCAACCGCACCCTATTGCCAAATCCAAAAATATAGGTATGCCAGTGCGCATCACTCGACGATTGTGCGTTTTCTCTTTTGAAAATAAATTTGTGTTACAATCAGACCCATGTTGCACCAGTGTTTGAAATGACTAGAGTGGAGACACATAGAAAATTTGACAACGATGCCAACTGATAAGTGCACGCGGCGAATATTTTAAATACACTGATTACGATGTTGACGTATACACACACACGCACTCACACAACGCCTACTGAACATCGGATCAAAATTGTGGGGCTTCAAGATCGACAACACTATCCAAGACGTACGCCTCGCTATCTATGTAAACATCGCCTTACACCAAAATAATAATCCGCATTAATGGGACTGCAAAGCGTCAAACTTATGATTTGATCTCTCATAGATTGAGGGTACCATCATCCAACTATACTGATTGGTTCTCGTTATATGGCGATCGAATTTGGCCACACAGAAACATAATGTGGATGCGGCTATCGCTGTCTCTCTTTCGTACAGCAGGGTGGAAGGGAACCACTCATTTTCATCTTTATCCCCCTAAGCAACATGGATCACACAATCCTAAAAAAAAAAGACCGACACACACACACACACACATGGTACATGGATCACGAAGAACATCGAAGCAGAAAACCGCAAAGATGACTTACAGCGTGTGTGGGTGAAGACATCCCAGTTGCTGAGGCCCTTGCCGTCCTCCAGGTATGCACCCTCAATCTGCAAGTGGAAGCAGAAATCACACTGCGTGGTCAGCAACCGTGCCTTGGGACCGAGGAGAGCCGCAAGGCAAAAAGAGACGACGCCGAAGCCAAGCTCCGATGCACCAACCTGGTAAGCAGACGTGGCGATGCCGAAGAGGAACCCGGGCGGGAACTCGGCGCGGTCGAGCCCTTGCGCCGACGGCACGAGGATCGCTAGCGCCGCCAGCATGGCCATGCCGGTCACCGCGGCGGCCATTTCCCCGTCGCCACCTCAAGCTAGACTGGAAAGGCAACGCCTCTTGGTTTATGAGGAGACAGCCCCTAGCCCCCCTCCTGCAGGCTCATTTAGAGGCGGCAGCAAAGTGGGTAAACCAGGTCCCCTCCTACAACTGCAAATCTAGTAGCAGCGTTGTCTCAAAAAAAAAAAAAAATCTAGTAGCAGCGTCCACGGACGAGAGCTCGTACGGCATGGCCGATGGCCCATATTTATAGGCCACACCAAGTATTGGTTGCTAGTAATATCCCCGTGACTAAGACCCCCGTGGTGCACATGAAATGGCATGTGAAGGAGATTACATAATACTGTAGATGAAAGATAGTCGTAACCTACCACGGATGGTGACATCTCGGCGGACCAAAAACAAAAACTCAAAATATCTGTGCAGCTAGCCTCTCGTGTTGTGTTGACTGAAGGGATGAGGTGACAATGGGATGAGGCACTTATTCGCAGCGTCTTTTCATCAGTCGATGTGCATAGAATTCTACAAATTCCTTTTCATGTGGAGGCCGTTGAAGATTTTGTAGCTTGGCAACATACAACGACTGGGGCCTTTTCCATGCGTTCGACATACCATGTTGACTTCGAGCATCAGTTCGGACAGCACTTGAATTGGACTAGCCCAAGTAGTGCCTCATTAAATGGAGCTTGGAAAGATCTTTGGAAACTGCGACTATCAGGGAAAATCAAACACTTTGGCTGGAAAGTGTTGAAGGGGGTTCTACCATGCTATGATGTCCTTGCTAATAGACATATTCCTCTGATCCCGCAATGTCCTATCTGTTCCATTGGATTGGAAGATACAATATTGCTTGTTCACTTGTACCGGGGCGCACGCAATTTGGACGGAGCTAGGGCTATCACAGGAGATTGAACTGGTGGTTTGCCAGGACCGATCGGGCTCTATTAACCTTGATAGCCTGATCCAGATGCAGTCGTCGGTACATAACATTCTTATAGCTGAGCTCATCCTTGTAGCAATGTGGTTTATTTGGTGGCAAAGGAGAATCCATACAAAAGGTGAGATAGTTTAGATGCCTAAACAAGCAGCAATGACGATCCGGGTCTAGCAACAAATTTTTATGAGCAAACACTCCAAATCAGCCTACTCACAATCGGGATCATATATGGAAGAAGCCTGTGGTGGGAGCTGTTAGAATAAATGTTGATGCTTCTTTTCATGCGGATAGGTTCACGGGATCTTGTGGTGTCTTTGCCCGCGACGACCACAGTAAGTTCCTAGGTGCAGTGACTCGTCTATTACCACATGTGGCAAGTGTAGAAGTAGCAGAACTAATCGCTATTCGATGTGGGGTTAAATCTTGGAGCAAATCTGGGGTGCACGAATTTGGCAGTCGAGTCTGACAGTCTCAATGCACTTGAGGCCATCTCTGATCCAAACACATATATGGGAACAGGCGTGCCAATCATAGCCGAGTGCTCCCTCCTGACACTGGAGTTTGCTAGTATCACTTTTGATCACTGCAATAGAGAGGCCAATTCTTCACCATTCTGTAAACGATTTGGCTATCATTTGATGAATAAAGTTTATGATGCTAAAAAATGACTGAAGGGATGAGGTTTTTTTTATAAGAGGTCCGGCCCATCTCCCCACAACACCTCGAAGCGTTGATGTATTTTATGGCCAAAATGACAACCCACGAAAACATTTGGGCCCAACCCATTGTTTTGTCGCTCAGAGCATCTCTAGCAGACCTCTTAAAATGCGCCGACCCACAAAATAATCGCTCGTTTACGGTTTCTGTTGGAAAACGTAGCATGCAATTTAAAAAAAAAATCATACGCTCACGCAAGATCTATCTAGGAGATGCATAGCAACGAGAGGGGAGAGTGTGTCCACGTACCCTCGTAGACTGAAAGCGGAAGCGTTTGACAACGCGGTTGATGTAGTCGAACTTCTTCTCGTTCCGACCGATCAAGCACCGAACGTACGACACCTCCGAGTTCCGCACACATTCAGCTCGATGATGTCCCACGAACTCTTGATCCAGCAAAGTGTCGAGGAAGAGTTTCGTCAGCACGACGGCGTGGTGACGGTGATGGTGAAGTGATCCGCGCAGGGCTTCGCCTAAGCCCTACGGCAATATGACCAAAGGCGTAAAACTGTGGAGGGGGCGCCGCACATGGCTAGGAATCAATTGATGTGCCTTAGAGGTGCCCCCCCGTATATAAAGGAGGGAGAGGGGAGGAGGCCGGACTAGGGGCGCGCCAAGTGGGAGGAGTCCCACTTGGACTCCTAGTCCAATTCGGCTCCCCTTTTTCCATTTACCGGAAGGGGAAAGGGGGAAGGAGAGGAGTAGGAGAAGGAAAGGGGGGCACCGCCCCCTCCCCTAGTCCAATTCAGACTCCTTCCCTGGGGGGTGGGGGGCGCCACCCCTTGTGGGCTGCCTTGCCTCCCTCCTATGGCCCATATCTTCCCCCGGGGGGTTCCGGTAATCCCCGGCCCCTGTACTCCGATTAGTACCCGATACATTCCGAAACACTTCCGGTGTCCGAATACTATCGTCCAATATATCAATCTTTATCTCTCAACCATTTCGAGACTCCTCGTCATGTCCGTGATCTCATCCGGGACTGCGAACAATCTTCGGTCACTAAAATACATAATTCATAATACAAATCGTCATCGAACGTTAAGCGTGCGGACCCTACGGGTTCGAGAACTATGTAGACATGACCGAGACACCTCTCCGGTCAATAACCAACAGCGGAACCTGGATGCTCATATTGGTTCCCACATATTCTACGAAGATCTCTATCGGTCGAACCGTAATGACAACATACGTTATTCCCTTTGTCATCGGTATGTTACTTGCCCAAGATTCGATCGTCGGTATCTTCATACCTAGTTCAATCTCGTTAGCGGCAAGTCTCTTTACTCGTCCGGTAATGCATCATCCCGCAACTAACTCATTAGTCACATTGCTTGCAAGGCTTATCATGATGTGCATTACAGAGAGGGCCCAGAGATACCTCTCCGATACTCGGAGTGACAAATCCTAATCTCGATCTATGCCAACCCAACAAAACACTTTCGGAGATAGCTGTAGAGCATCTTTATAATCACCCAGTTACATTGTGATGTTTGATAGCACACAAGGTATTCCTCCGGTAACCGGGAGTTGCATAATCTCATAGTCAAAGGAATATGTATAAGTCATGAAGAAAGCAGTAGCAATAGAACTTAACAATCATTATGCTAAGCTAACAGATGGGTCTTGTCCATCACATCATTTTCCTAATGATTTGATCCCGTTCATAAAATGACAACACATGTCCATGGTTAGGAAACTTAACCATCTTTGATTAACGAGCTAGTCTAGTAGAGGCTTACTAGGGACACGATGTTTTGTCTATATATCCACACATGTATGAAGTTTTCGGTTAATACAATTCTAGCATGAATAATAAACAATTATCATGATATAAGGAAATATAAAATAACAACTTTATTATTGCCTCTAGGGCATATTTCCTTCAGTCTCCCACTTGCACTAGAGTCAGTAATCTAGTTCACATCGCCATGTGATTTAACACCTATAGTTCACATCTTTATGTGATTAACACCCATAGTTCACATCGCCATGTGACCAACACCCAAAGGGTTTACTAGAGCCAATAATCTAGTTCACATCGCTTATGTGATTAACACCCAAAGAGTACTAAGGTGTGATCATGTTTTGCTTGTGAGAGAAGTTTAGTCAACGGGTCTGCCACATTCAGATCCGTATGTATTTTGTAAATTTCTATGTCTACAATGCTCTGCATGGAGCTACTCTTGCTAATTGCTCCCACTTTCAATACGTATCCAGATTGAGACTTAGAGTCATCTAGATCAGTGTCAAAGCTTGCATCGACGTAACTCTTTACGACGAACTCTTTATCACCTCCATAACTGAGAAACATTTCCTTAGTCCTCTAACTAAGGATTATTTTGACCGCTGTCCAGTGATCTATTCCTGGATCACTATTGTACTCCCTTGCCAAACTCATGGCAAGGTACACAACAGGTTTGGTACACATCATGCCATACTTTATAGAACATATGGCTGAGGCAAGAACTTCACACCTTACAATACAGACAAGAACTCTTTCTTTGACTGATCCATTTTGAACTCCTTCAAAACCTTGTCAAGGTATGTACTCATTGAAATTCTTATCAAGCATCTTGATCTATCTCTATAGATCTTGATGCCCAATATGTAAGCAGCTTCATTGAGGTCTTTCATTGAAAAATTCTTATTCAAATATCCTTTTATGCTATCCAGAAATTCTACATCATTTCCAATCAACAATATGTCATCCACATATAATATCAGAAATGCTACAGAGCTCCCACTCACTTTCTTGTAAATACAGGCTTCACCATAAGTCTGTATAAAACCATATGCTTTGATCACCTTATCGAAGCGTATATTCCAACTCCGAGATGCTTGCACCAGACCATAAATGGATCGCTGGAGCTTGCACACTTTGTTAACACCTTTAGGATCGACGAATCCTTCTGGTTGCATCATATACAACTCTTGTTTAAGAAATCCATTAAGGAATGCAGTTTTGACGTCCATTTGCGAGATTTCATAATCACAAAATGCGGCAATTGCTAACATGATTCGGACAGACTTAAGCATCGCTACGGGTGAGAAGGTGTAACGCCCGGATAATTAAGCTACAGTAATCCCACGCTAATGGTGCCACGTCACCACGGTTACTGTTGTTAACCTCGCAATGATTTGAAACCGTTTCAAAATTTAAATTCAAATTAATGTCAATAACAAAAGTTTTCAAATATTAAAATAAAAATGCTCGGGAGATGCCATATTTTGCCTAAGTAAATATGGTGTGGTAAACACATTTTTATAAAATGCCTAAATAGTTTAAATTGAAATAAAACGGAAAAGCAAATAAATAAAAGAAAAGAAATTACAAAAAAGAAAAGAAAATAGAACAAAAAAAAACAAAAGCCCCCCCACTGGACCTGGCCCAACTGGGCCAACCCCCAGGCCCAGCCGGCCAGCCCACCCCTCTCCCCTTATCCACTCCCCAGTACCCCCCACCGACACTCCCCCCACCCCACGAAATATCTCCTCCTCCCTCCCTCCCCCGATCCAGAAAGGGATCGAGAGGAGGCCACCGTCGCCGACCGCCCCCGCTGGCCTCGCCCTCGCCTCGCCGGAGCGCTGCCCCGCCGGCCTTCTTCCCCTCCGCCGCGACGTCCTCGGCCTGCCTCCCCAACGCCGCCTCGCTCCACCAATCCTCCCCGAACAACCTCCACGCGCCCGACGCCGCCGATCTCTTCCCTCGACGCCGTCGCCGGAGACCACCTCGCCGGACCCCTACCGCCCCTGTGAGCTCCCCCCTCTCCTCGTTCCCCCTGTGCGCCCTGCCTCTCCCCTGCGCTCGGCTCCGCCGCCCGCCGGCGCCCGCGGACAGCCGCCCCCGGCCAACCACGCGGTGCCCCGCCCGACGCACGCTTCCCCTACTCCTGGCCGCGCGCACCTCGCGTCGAGGCAACGCCTCGCCGGCGGCCTTGCCATCGATCGCCCGCGGCCCCCTCGCTGGCCGTCGCTCGGGTCCGTCTCGCCGGGCCACCGCGCCCCCCTGCCCCGGCCACCTCGGCCCGGCCTCGCCCTACCCCGGCCGGCGCCCTGCCCGCCGGCGCCCCTCTGGGTGCCGCGGCGCACACTAACGGGCGCCCGCGCCCGTAACCCGCACCCGCATCGCCCCCTCTGGGCCACTGCCAAACGGGGCCCGCGCCCCCCCACACAGAACGTTTACAAAAAAAGGAAATGAAATGAAAAAAATATAATAAATAAAATAATAATAATAATAATA
Organism: Triticum aestivum; assembly: GCF_018294505.1. Lineage (NCBI taxonomy): Eukaryota > Viridiplantae > Streptophyta > Magnoliopsida > Poales > Poaceae > Triticum > Triticum aestivum. The sequence goes on along the minus strand of NC_057799.1, from coordinate 14,085,391 downwards.
AATTAATTAATAAAAATTAATGAATAAATAAATAAAGAAAATAAAAATAAAAATAATTTTAATTAATTAATTAACTAAATTAATTAAGTTAATTAATCCTGTTTAAATTAATCTAATTAGATAATTAATTTAATTAAACAGTAATTATTTAGATAGACCCTAATTAAACTAAACAGAGAATGACAGGTGGGTCTAGTGGGACCCACATGTCAGTTTGACCCAGTCAACCCCTGTTGACTGCTGACGTCAACATGACATCATGCTGATGTCATAAATCCATTTTCGAATTAATTTAAATAATTAATTAAATTTCAGAAATTAATAAAATCTTTAGGAAATCATATCTTTTAATCCGTAACTCGGATTAAAATATTTTCAACATGAAAGTTGCTCAGAACGACGAGACGAATCTGAATACGCAGTCCGTTCGTCCACCACACCTCCCTAACCTATCGAACTAGCAACTTTCCCCCTCCGGTCCGTCTGTCCGAAAACGCGAAACATCGGGAATACTTCCCGGACCACCTACTGTCGCGTTAGGACACACCTAGCACCGCTCATTGTCATGTCACGCATCGTCATGCTTATGTTTGCATTGTATTTACTGTTTCTTCCCCCTTTTCTCTCCGGTAGACTACGAGACCGACCCTGCTGCTGCCCAGTTCGACTACGGAGTTGACGGCCCCTCCTACTTGCCAGAGCAACCAGGCAAGCCCCCCCCCTTGATCACCAGATATCGCCTATTCTTCTCTATACTGCTTGCATTAGAGTAGTGTAGCATGTTACTGCTTTCCGATATCCTATCCTGATGCATAGCCTATCCTTGCTACTACTGTTGCTACCTTTACCTGCAATCCTACATGCTTAGTATAGGATGCTAGTTTTCCATCAGTGGCCCTACATTCTTGTCCGTCTGCTGTGCTATACTATCGGGCCGTGATCACCTGGGCGGTGATCACGGGTATATACTTATATACAGTATACATGACACATGTGATGACTAAAGTCGGGTCGGCTCGTAGGAGTACCCGCGAGTGGATCTTTGTGGCGGAGCGACAGGGCAGGTTGAGACCGCCTAGGCGAGAGGTGGGCCTGGCCCTGGTCGGCGTTCGCGGATACTTAACACGCTTAACGAGATCTTGGTATTTGATCTGAGTCTGGCCATTTGGTCTATACGCACTAGCCATCTACGCGGGAGTAGTTATGGGTATCCCGGCGTCGTGGTATCAGCCGAAGCCTTCGTGACGTCAGCGACTGAGTGGCGCGCGCCGTGTTGGACCGCTTTGACGTAACCGCCGTGATCGTGTGGGTTGCTAGGTCTGCTCGCGGCCGCGTTCGCAACGTGCAGGTGTGCATAGGGCGATGGGCCCAGACCCCTGCGCGCTTAGGATTAGACCGGCGTGCTGACCGCTCTGTTGTGCTTAGGTGGGGCTGCGACGCGTTGATTTTACGAGGCCGGGCATGACCCAGAAAAGTGTGTCCGGCCAAATGGGATCGAGCGTGTTGGGTTATGTGGTGCACCCCTGCAGGGAAGTTTATCTATTCGAATAGCCGTGTCCCTCGATAAAAGGACGACCCGGAGTTGTACCTTGACCTTATGACAATTAGAACTGGATACTGAATAAAATACACCCTTCCAAGTGTCAGATACAACCCGGTGATTGCTCTCTAACAGGGCGACGAGGAGGGGATCGCCGGGTAGGATTATGCTATGCGATGCTACTTGGAGGACTTCAATCTACTCTCTTCTACATGCTGCAAGATGGAAATGTCCAGAAGCGTAGTCTTCGACAGGACTAGCTATCCCCCTTTTATTCTGGCATTCTGCAGTTCGGTCCACTGATATGCCCCTTTACACATATACCCATGCATAGGTAGTGTAGCTCCTTGCTTGTGAGTACTTTGGATGAGTACTCACGGTTGCTTCTCTCCCTCTTTTCCCCCTTTCCTTTCTATCTGGTTGTCGAAACCAGATGCTGGAGTCCAGGAGCCAGACGCCACCGTCGACGACGACACCTACGACACTGGAGGTGCCTACTACTACGTGCAGGCCGCTGACGACGACCAGGAGTAGTTAGGAGGATCCCAGGCAGGAGGCCTGCGCCTCGTTCGATCTGTATCCCAGTTTGTGCTAGCCTTCTTAAGGCAAACTTGTTTAACTTATGTCTGTACTCAGATATTGTTGCTTCCGCTGACTCGTCTGTGATCGAGCACTTGTATTCGAGCCCTCAAGGCCCCTGGCTTGTATTATGATGCTCGTATGACTTATTTATGTTGTAGAGTTGTGTTGTGATATCTTCCCGTGAGTCCCTGATCTTGATCGTACACATTTGCGTGCATGTTTAGTGTACGGTCAAATCGGGGGCGTTACAGAAGGTCTCATCGTAGTCAACTCCTTGAACTTGTCGAAAACCTTTTGTGACAAGTCGAGCTTTGTAGACAGTAATATTACCATCAGGGTCAGTCTTCTTCTTGAAGATCCATTTATTCTCTATGGCTTGACGATCATCGGGCAAGTCAACCAAAGTCCATACTTTGTTCTTATACATGGATCCCATCTCAGATTTCATGGCCTCAAGCCATTTTGCAGAATCTGGGCTCATCATCGCTTCCTCATAGTTTGTAGGTTCGTCATGGTCTAGTAACATGACTTCCAGAACAGGATTACTATACCACTCTGGTGCGGAACGTGCTCTTGTTGACCTACGAGGTTCGATAGTAACTTGATCCGAAGTTTCATGATCATTATCATTAGCTCCTCACTAGTTGGTGTAGGCATCACGGGAACGGTTTTCTGTGATGAGCTACTTTCCAATTCGAGAGAAGGTACAATTACCTCATCAAGTTCTACTTTCCTCCCACTAAGTTCTTTCGAGAGAAACTCCTTCTCTAGAAAGGATCCATTCTTAGCAACAAAGATCTTGCCTTCGGATCTGTGATAGAAGGTGTACCCAACAGTTTCTTCCGGGTATCCTATGAAGACGCACTTCTCCAATTTGGGTTCGAGCTTATCAGGTTGAAGCTTTTTCACATAAGCATCGCAACCCCAAACTTTAAGAAATGACAGCTTAGATTTCTTGCCAAACCACAGTTCATACGGTGTCATCTCAACGAACAGATAAAATATCTACTGATAACTTAACAGAAACTAAAATAATATGCAAAAAAATAAAGAAAAAAGTTAAAGCAATTAAAATTAAAAGAAATAGCACAAAACCTATAAAACACTAAAACATAACTGTTTTCGTAAAAACCTAATTTTAAATAATCCTAAAATTCACCAATTAATTACTACTGATAAACAAAGTCACAAAGAACCAGTAGCAAAAAGAACCATCTAAAAAGAATACTCCTAGCTCAAATTATAGGCAATCTTGTGATTTGAGCAAATTCATGAAAATTCAAATTCAAACTTTCAAATCTAGTCAAACTTGATATCTACAGAAACTTCATAAAATTTCTAATCTAATGCAAAAAGAATCAAATTAAAATACTAAGAATCTAATTGATATGAATTTTCTAAAACAGTAGAGCCGGTGTTGGCCGAAAAGGGACTCTTTGGCCAACTGTTGGCCGAAAAGTCCTTTTTGGCCAATGGTTGGCCGAAAAGTCCCTCTTCGGCCTACAATAGGCCGAAAAGTCCCTCTTCGGCCAACAGGAGGCCGACAGGGTGATACTTTTGATTTTTCTGCATCTAGTTCAACTTTGACGAAGTTGAAGCTGGTTCGCTGAATTGTTATTTTTACCGAAAAAGCCTTTCACCCCGCTTTATATATAAAGCAATGATCAACAACATTCTGGTACAAACGCATTCCACCACAAGACATGCACACACCCAAGGCAGGATACATAGGCGTTGAGCGCAGCAACACGACACCTAGCACTACAAGGGCAACCGGAGGCTCCACCAGTGAACACGCCACCACGAAGAGATGAAGCCGTATACGACGAACCGTGGGCACCAAGACGGTGTCTTTAGGAAGGTTACGACACCGGAGCGCCGCCACCGCCCGATCCGAGGATCAAAGTTTTCCCAGGAGCCACACGACAGACAATGAGAGCCGCGACGACCACTTCAAGAAGGGCATGAGCTACGCCGCCACCGGCCCGTCCAAAGATAGGGCGGGTTTTGACCCCCGGCCAATACTCACCGCCAACGAACGGCGCACCCCGACAACCATGCCTCCCACACAGCCATGGCCACCGGGCAACACCAAGCGACGGTCTCTGCCCATCAGCACTGCGCAACCACCACCAGGGTCGCCACCCCGACATCCAAGACCTAGATAACACCTCACCCGACACCCACCGCTACCCCAACTAAAGAGACGATCGGATCCGGGGCAAACAAGCCTCCATCGATTCGTCCTGTAGCAACGGGCGCGAGAAGAGCATGGTCCTGCTGCCGGGTGCGAGACGAGCGCAGTCCAGCTGATGGGCGCGAGACGAGCTCGGTCCTGCTGCTGGGCGCGAGACGAGCTCGGTCCTGCTGCCGGGCGCGAGACGAGCTCGGTCCTGCTGCCGGGCGTGAGACGAGCTCGGTCCTGCTGCCCGAGCACGAGACGAGTGTTGAATTGCTATTTACGGCAATAATCCACAGTGTATGTCAATATTCTCTTTTCGGCTATGGAACCAGTTCCCGCATATTGTGGGGCCGTTGCCAAAGCCAACTTTATGGGGAACCAAAGCACGTAGCTGCTCTGATACCAGATCAACTGAGGGAATAAGAACAGAGGAGGAGCTGCAGCTTGATGCGTGAGCTTCCAAGGAAGAGAGGTTGAGACGAGAAAATCAGTCATGGCACCTAAAATTTATGTTTAGTTATTCTCAAATATCCCCCCCCCCCCCATTCTTGTAGGATTTGGCATCGCATACATTGTCAAGCAATCACACAAATAACACCGGTGCTAAATCATATAGATGTATCAAATTGTTTGGCATCGCATACATTGTCGAGCAACCACATAAATAGCACCGGCTGGACTCTGAATCTTATTATTGTCCGGCCCAATTCGTTTGGCATCAGAGCACCTGCTGCACCAATTCCCATATTTTTGCCTTTGGCAATTGGTTGCACAATGGTGGGCATTAATGCCAAACGCCAAATCCCTATAAGGCAACATTATTTGGCTACACATTGTGGATGCCCGAACAAGAACCATTGTTGCGCTCCGATGCCAAAGGAATTGGGCTGGACAATAAAATTTGCTTCATTTGCATGTCTCGCCTTGTGGAGTAGGGACAAGCAGGTTGGAGAGAAAGAGAATTGTTTATATAAATAATATATGACAGTGTGCATGCATCCCTCAGCGATGGTTTTTTCCTCTTTTCGTAAAAATTTAATTCATGTCAAAATCAGACCCATGTTGCACAAGTGTGTCAGATGACTACAGTGCACACAAATAGGAAATTTGACAATGATGCCAACTGATTAGTGCACGGCGATTTTTTTTAGTTGGCATATACACGCACACACTCACATTACCACACACGCACTCACACAGCGCCTACCGAAGATCAGATCAAAATTATGAAGCTTAAAAATTGATGAAGTCACCACAGACGTATGCTATCGATGTAAACTTCGCCTCGCATCAAAACACTATTCCACATTAAGGAGACAACAAAACGACAAATCTATGATTTAATGTCTTATGGGCTGGGCACCATCGTCCAACCACTGATTGGTTCTCACAATCCTAAGCAACATGGATCACACAATCCTAAAAAGAAAACACTGACACACATGGTATACATGGATCATCACGCAAGGGCATGGAAGCAGAGAACCGAGAAGACGACTTACAGCGTGTGTGGGTGAAGAAATCCCAGTTGCCGAGGCCCTTGCCGTCCTCCAGGTATGCGCCCTCGATCTGGAAGCAGAAGCAGAAATCGCACTGCGTCGTCAGCAACCGTACGTGCCTTGGCAAAGAGAGACGACGCCGAGGCCAAGCTCAAGGCTCAAGCTCCGATCCACCAACCTGGTAAGCAGACGTCCCGGCGCCGAAGAGGAAGCCAGGCGGGAACTCGGCGCGGTCGAGCCCTCGCGCCGACGGCATGAGGATGAGGATCGCTAGCGCCGACAGCATGGCCATGCCGGTCACCATGGCCATTTCCCGGTCGGCTCAAGCTACTAGAATGGCAGCGTGTGTCTCTTGGTTTTGATAGACTTACTGGATCAACTAGGAGTAGATCAGTGGGATATAAACTGTATTCGGTGTGTACCTTAGCCCTGTGGCGAGGAGCTCCCGGTGCCGTCCATGGTGATGGCCGGTGATGGCAGAAAGTAGCGATGTGTGGGCAGTGGCAGCGGTGGAGCTTCCCATCGCTTCAGTGCCTCCCTTAAAAGAATTAACATCACTCGTTAAAAGAATGTCTCTCCTAAATTTTGAGGACAAGAACTTCTTTTCCTCCTGCACTTTAAGCATCGTCTTAGTATTTCTTAGTCTGCTTTCGGAACTGTAAAAGATCCAGGAATACATCTATTTCTTTTCTTTAGGAGTATTATTATGATCGTCGTACTCCCCCAGATGATCACATTCTTCATTAATGAATATCTCATATTTCTTTCTCACCCTCGAAATGTGGCAAGAACTTTTCTGCCACAATTTCGAAAAACCATTCACAACTCTTGTGAATTGAGGAAATTTGAGTATCTACTTCATGTATCTGATTACTTTATATGTAATGAAGTTATCTGTTAATGGTATGGGAGTACTTTTTCCTTATTCCTCATTCCATTTCGGAAACTCAAAATAGTTCTTTATCATTAGTACTTTTGCAAGTCACACTTGCATATCATTCTTATCTTTAGGTTCGTCTATAACTTTTATTCTCTTTGGATTTATTGAGTGCTTAATGACCGTTACACATAAGGTGTACGGTCGATACTAGGAAAGCATAATAGCTACTCCGTACTTTTCTCCCAGAGTGGGACACATCAAACGCACATGAGTCATCATATCTTTCTCCTGTCATACAGGATAAGTTCTTTGCCAAAATTTCTCCTGACGTATAGGATTTTTGACATAATACTATGTCAACTTTACCCAGTTACGCAGGTATTTTCCCAGACTTTCCCCGCCATGCGGGTTTTATCATAATCCTCTTTTCCGGCTATGCGGGTAATTCCCTGTAAGGAACATAAATGCCAGAATTGGCTCTTTTGACTACATATGCAATCATGAAATTCAGAAATAAATCCGAACGCTCTTTGACACACGTGCTTAATCCGACATTGGTCAAATTAAACACGCATGTTGCTTGTTTCATCTCAAATCGTGTTGACTGAAAAATCTTCTTCATATAGAATACATGAAAGACATTCATCAACCAAGACTCTCAATGATCTATTTGTTTTCTTTTCTTGGATTAATATCCAAGAATTCTTTTCTTTTGAAGCCATTTTTTTAGAGAGAACATACTCCCTCACGTTATGACCTTTCTTGGTCATCTTTCGGGTAACAAGTACCCAGCCATTCGCTTTTACGAATGAAAGCATGGAAAACTTTTAGTCTGAGAAAACTTAGCCAATAATCAACAATAATGAGCATAAGAAAATAACCCTACATTGGTCTGGTTAAAAAATATGCACATTAAACTTTTTAAAACTTTCTTTTTATACTCTAAATCACCGTTGTGGTAGAATTAGAATAAAACTCATTCTTCTACATTAATTCCATATCACCGTTGGGCGGAAATGGAAATAATGCATATAACTCATAAACAATGTTTTGGTAGTATTTCTATTAAACAACTTTGCTAAGAAATAATCATCGTCATCAACTTTATTGCAGCGGAAACAAGAAATATTCATTTCTCTAGTTCAAGAGCATTTCTTGATCTTTAAATGTTCTCTGAAAATAGATCACTTTGATACAAAATTTATCAGAGATTTAAGCTTTGAACATGAGACTCATAGAATTATAGTACTGTTATCGTCAACGTTGGTCAGAAAATAACAATACCAAATTTTAACTTTAAAACAAATATCTTTCTTTTGTCATAGCGGAAACTATCTGCATCTTTTTTTCACCCACAGGGTAAAAAAATTGCTAAGAACAGTTCTTCCAATTAAATTTTCTAGTTGGTTCCAATTTAATCAAGGAATAAAACTTTTACTTTGCAGCGGAAACTTTACAATATTCTATTCAGAAATAATTCTGTACTCTTTTAATCTCTAAGCAATTTTAACCGGTTGGTTCAAAAATGCATTAGAGAAGCAACAATTTAATCTTTTACTTTAGTTCTATTCACTTTTAAAAGAGCACTTCTATTTTTATTTGCAACAGAAAAACATGAATAAAAAAATTCATGAACTTTTTCTTTTCTGAAACATTACTTTTACTTTTCTAGACAGAATTTTCTTTTGATAATTTTGCATAGAAAAAACGGTATGAAATTTGCCCAGAAACTGGACAAAAAAATGCAGTTGGCCCGGCGTGCGTCTACGCCATCGCCCAGCGCGCGGCTGTGGCCTGGCCACCCTTTCCGGCCCAGCGGCCCGCTCTAGCGCGCTAGGGTTAATCACGGCCGTCCGCGGGGATCCAACGGCCACGCGCGCATCTAGGTCGAACAAAACCGGCCAGCGCTGCCGCTCCCAACCCTAGCCTCATTCTCTCCTCCCCCCGCACGCCTCTCCTTTCTCTCTTGCTCCCGCGGCGGCGGAGCTGCTCCAGCGGTCCAGCCGCGCTGCCGGCGAGCAGGCGACGGCGTCGGCCGTCACTGCGCCGTGCGCCAGCTCTTCTTCCCTTTCCCCTCTGTCCTATCCTCCAACGACAGACAAAAAATGATGCGGCGGAGCGGTCCTCTGCTCCCCTTCTCGTCCGTGGTTCTCTCTGACCGCCGGCAAGCCGCTGACGGCGAGGCTCCCCGGCGCGGCGAGGGTCCTCCTTTCCTTTCCTGTGGCAGAGAGAGAGGGTCGTGCTTGCGCCCTCCTCTGCTCCTTTACGCGCCCGCCTCTGTCTCTCTCTGTGCTGCAGCTGGGTCGGGGCTCCGCCGGCCGCTGGCGACGGCGTGAAGCTACCGCGCCGCGCGTGCCGCACGCGAGCTTCTCCCTTTCCCCGCTCCATCTCCACCTTCTGTGGCAGAGAGGACGAGGCTACTTTAACCCTTCTGCTCCCCTTCGTTTTCGACGACGGCAGAGCTCTCTACGACGGCGTCGTGGTCATCCCCCTCGCCGGCTGCGCGTCCACCTTGCGGTGAGCGCGCCGCCGTCGAGCGGTTTGTTCGCGATGCCCTTTGCCCCGTGTGGGGTGGTTCTTCGTTCCGAAACCTCGGCATGCCGATGCGAGTCGGAATAGAGAGGAACGGCGCGGCCGTTGCAGCGGCGCAACTTTTCTGACAAGGAGTTTTTTCCTTCTTTCTGCTTCGATTCGAGATCGAAATCGTATCTGTGTTCGTTTTCTTTTCTCTTTTGATTCGTTTCTGAATCTTTCTTTCCCACTCGATCTACTCACTAGACAGGCTCTGATACCATTGATAGAATCACGAGATTGTGTAGGCTAGGATTCCGGCAACAGTGATGATAGGTATTACCTTTTCCTTGTGGCTCGAGGAGCTCCCGGTGCCGGCCATGGTGACGGTAGCCGGTGATGGCAGAGTGAGGCGAGGTGGTGGCGACGGGGGATGAGCTTCCCATCGCTTCAGTGCCTCCCTCTGGATTGGATAGGGTAGGAGTGGGGAACAATGGCGGTGATGAACCTCGTACCTCATGCCCCTGGTCCCCACCTCCTCTTTATAGCACTGTGCGATAGGGGCCCACCAGCCTTGCTTGGGCTGGACGCCCCCGATCAGGGCGTGGATCAAGGGCCCAATGAGCCGTTGGGCCCATTGGTGGAGAGATCAACCTAACAGGTTTATGATGAGGAGATACTGGCTAGCCCCCCTCCTGTAGGCTCGTTTAGAGGCCACAGCAAAGTGGGTAAATCAGGTCCCCTCCTACAACTGCAATATAGTAGCAGAGTCCACATACGATACGAGGGCTCGTACGGCACATATTTATAGGCCACACCAAGCTTTGCTTGCTAGTAATACCCCCGTGCTGCACGTGGAATGGCATGTGAAGGAGATTACATAATACTGTGTCAGCGCACGACCTGCCCTGACAGCCAAGACCCAGGGGGCTGCCACGGCAGCGAGCCATGTCACCAACGACGGCCTGGCGGCAAGGCGAATCAGCAGCAGGCCCAAGAGGATAGCGCAGCCCAATAGGAGATTCATCGAGCCGGAATGGGACCGCTGAGCCCATGTCGCACCGGCGCCTACTTACCCCCTCACGCGCAAAGGAAGACGCATCCAGAAGGATCAGAACGAACGGCGGCTCTCCCCTCCTCTGCTTTCCCCCACCTACCTTCCTTCTTTCCCAAGAACAGCGAGAAGCTGAGTGTATTCGAATTGAGCCTTGTATCTGTAATAGATCGACCTGGTACCTAACACTGTAGGTGAAAGATAGTCGTAACCTCTCACGATGGTGACGCCTTGGCGGACTCAACCAAAAAACTCAGAATATCTTTCTTGATTATGGAAATTGAGAGCAGAACGGATAACAAATTGACTCGAAGCATAAGCCCAGACCCCTGAAGCTTGTGTTGGACGAAGCGGTCTAACTACTCGCCCATCTCGCAGCTCATGTGGTTCACCCAGTACCCTACTTTTCCTTTTCTATAAAATGAGGAATTACCAAAGTAAACTTTGTTTCCGTAGCTAACGCCCCCCAATCTGGTTAACTTCTACTCCCTCCGTCTCATAATGTAAGACGTTTTTCACATTAGTGTAGTGTCAAAAAGCGTCTTACATTATGGGACGGAGGGAGTCAAAAAGCGTCTTACATTATGGGACGGAGAGAGTCAAAAAGCGTCTTACATTATGGGACGGAGGGAGTCAAAAAGCGTCTTACATTATGGGACGGAGGGAGTAGGTTGGTAAGCATCTCAAAGCTGGAGAGTCTCACCACTTCTTGATCAACACCAGAGCTCTCCTCTTCAGTCAGTGGGACGCCGAGGAATATAGCTGACTTCCTCACAACTTGCACCGGATTTGAGGACGTATTTTAAACCGCATCATCTGCAAAACTAGTCCACTCCAGCCAAGTTGGTTATTGCAATGTGACCCGAGTGAGTGGCTGCAGGTTCTTAGTTGATGCTGTTCATTTCTGGTTATCTGTCTTCAATATCAAGCAGAATCCACCAAGTTTCAGATGTTTTTTCTTTTATTTTATTTTCTTTATTATGAGCTATGTTGGCCATCTGAAACAAAATGTTTACATTGTGCCTTTTTTTATTATACTCCAAATTAGATAATAGTATTTGCCTCGAGATAAACATATCCGACACTTGATATGTAAACATTTTGTCGCTGCAAGTGTATTTCTAGTAGACGTTCTGCTTGTTTTCCTCTGTGTCCTATCCGTAATTTCGATCATATTATTTTTTAGCCTCTCTTTTTGTTCTCATTTTCTATCACATTATTGTTTTTACCGGATAATCTTTGGCCTAGCACCTATCAAATTTTTGTTGAAGAAATCAGTATTTTGTGCTAATTTTGTCCCCTCTATGAACAACCTGACAAGTACAATAATAGGATTATGTGACACATCACTTCATCTCACTGTAAACCTGCTATCCCAGAAGCATTTACAGTCTGTAAGATATACAGTTTACACTCTTTCAGGTGAAATACAGACCACTAAAATCAGTTACTGAGCAGCTAGTTGTAGCAAATGTACTGGTGAATGAATCAGCGTATCCCACCCTATGAGGCCAGATGTTGTTTTATTATTATTCTCAAAATTAAACCACAATCAACATACCACGGTGACACATGTGGTAAGCAATCCAAACAATAATGATAATAATAATAATAATAAACACAATCAACATAGGGCTCTCCTCTCACCAACCAGAAGCAGCAGAGTGCAAAGGAGCACAGAACACATGACAAATGACTCTTGCTCAAAACACGAGCCCGGAACCATGGAGCTTCTGCTGGACGATGCGGTCGAGCTTCTCCCCCATCTCGCGGCTCATGTGGTTCACCCAGTCCCCTACCTCGCCTTTCCTGTAGAACACAGAGTTATCAAAGTGAACTCTATTCCCGTGGCTGACGCCGCCGACCTGTTTCACCTCCAGCCCGGTGAGCGACTCGAAGCTACACATCCTCGCCACCTTGTCCGCGACGCCGGAGCTCTCCTCCTGCTCGGTCAGCGGGACGCCGAGGAAGCTCGCGAGCCTCCTCACGACCCGCGCCGGGTCCAGCTTGATCTCCTCATACTTGAGGAAGAGGATGGTGTCTGGCCTCGCCACGCTCTCCTCCCAGTACTCGAGGCAGTGGTCCCAGAAGGGGCCGTAGGGCGAGAACCCCTCGCAGAACATGCCGAAGGCGTCGTCCATCGACGGGCCGACGCCGCCGCACCGCGCCGCCAGCTTGTTCTCGAAGTGCAGCCTGGAGACGAGCGTGTCCTTGGGGTCCCGGCACAGGTACACCACCCGGCAGCCGAGCGACCGCGTCTCCGGCGGGAGCAGCGACATGGGCATGTGCGTGGCGAGGAGCCTCGGGGACGGGAGCGCGCCGAGGTTGACTACACGGCCGCCGGCAGCACCAGGGATCTCGATGTACGGCACGAGGTGATGCGGGTAGCAAGTGAGGAGCGGGTGGTCGGCAACGAGGCCGTGGCGGGACCGCGTGGCGACGGTGAAGGCGAGGGCCTTGAGCCAGGTGGTGCCGCACTTGGGCTGCGTGGCGAGGACGACGTCATCTGCGCGGGGCAGGAAGGCTCGTCTGGTGCGCAGGACACCCTCCAGCATCCTCGGCTTGAACCAGTAGCCCTTGTACTGGATGAGCGGCTTCGGCCACCCCTCCCTTGACGGGAGCGAGGATATGAAGTCTTTCAGGCTCTCATCGGATGGGGCGTCTACCGCTGAGCTCTCGGTGTGGGTGGCGCCCCCTGGAGCTGCGGCTGCCGGTTTGTCCATCGCCGGTGAGGGAGAGGAGGCGAAGCTAGCCATCTTGGTTTGGCTATGAATGGATAGCCAAGAAGCCGGTTGGTGCGAGCACATGGAGGAGTGAGATACCTCCCTTCATACTCCGTCTCCCTGCACATATATATATAAGTGAAGCACTTCAGTTGTGACTCGCAATAGTCAGATCGTGCACTCCAAAGCGACATGTCCTCGAGACTGCACCAAAAATAAGGGAAACGTTTCCAGCCGGTGCGCCGGCGCAACGTTTCATCCGGTCGCGCACGAGTTGTAGATATAGACTGAAATTGCCTGCCCATCTGCGGACACGCGTCCCCCCACACCGTTCTATCCAGCCCCACCTTTTCTTTTGGTCCACACACGTTCCCCGCAGCCCCGAAGCTCCTGGACCACCCGTGTCTTATCTTCTTCCCATAACATTCTCTCTCTTTCATTGCCTGGCTGCTCTGTTTCCATGGCGCTGCCATGGATTTTTCTCAGGCCGTCCTCCTCTCATCTCTTCTTTCCTCCACCTTTTAGTTGTGTGCTGGGAACAGAGCTATCCTCTGCTGCGAGCGATGGCCGGAGCTGAGCGGGCTGCAATCACGACGGTGCTGCAGTCAGCGCTCGTCGCCATGGCCGTCCGCAACTGATTGCGCTGCTCTCCATGGCCGCCGCATCAGATTTTTGCTACAACCATGCTTTGATTTTGCTGAAACCAGTCCATGTTTTTGCTACCACCCACCCCCACACCCCCTCCCCAAAATCTGCTACCACGGTAATTTATGCTGGAACCGGTGAACCATTTTGCTACATCTGTTTTGCTTTTGTTACTACCGGTGTTTTATGGATTTTTGCTACATCCATCTCCATGACATGGTCTGTTTTTCCAATCGATTTTTGCTACAACCATGCTTTGATTTTGCTGGACCAGACCATGTTTTTGCTACCACCCACCCACCCAAAAATCTGCGACCACGGTGTTTTTTGCTGCATTTGCGTTTTTTTTGCTGGAACATAATCAGATTTTGCTGGAACCATGTAATTTTTTAGCGACAAGCATATCAATGTTTTGCTGAAAACCATCTCATTTTTTGATGGAACCACACAATGTTTTTGCTGGAACCATATAATGTTTTGCTGGAACCTTGTTTTTTGCTGGAATGTCTCCGCTTTTTTGCTACCCAATTCTTTCTATTTTTGCTTCCATCATTTTTAATTTTTGCTGGAACCAGCCTCAAAATTTGCTACCAACATATTTAAATTTTGCTGGAACCGGCAATTTTTTTGCTTCAATGAGTACTGGAGGTTTTTGTTGCTTTTGTTTTTTTTGCTGGATGTGGCTTTTCCGTTTGCTACAATCGGCTATGCGGGATGCTGGAACCTCTTGTTCTGGCGAAGCTGCAATGCCGCATGAAAACTGGTGAAGGAACTGCCTGCGCGCTTTGGTGTTGCAACCATGAGTGGTGGAGCCACAATCCTTCGCTGGCAGTTTTCTCATGAATTTATCGAGCTGCAACCCGCCCACATGGAGTTGCGACAATTTCGTCGAAGATTTTTTGCGTGGGCTATGGCCACCACTGCACTGGTGGGAGGGAAGGGGATAGGAAAGCTACAACGGGCGAGCGAGGACGGAAAACTCCGACCGGCGGCAAGGGCCGCGAGGTTCGTCCTGCGGTGAGGGAGGGTGGCGGGAGAGGAGGACGGTCGGAGCTGTAGCGGGCCCGCATGGTGAATCGATTGACGGGGGCGAGGGGATTTTTTCTCCTACTGAGTTGGGAACGAAGCGGAAGGAGATCTGACGGCTAAATTTCATCAAATCGGACGGCGTGGGTGCGACCGGCCGAAACTGTTGGGCCGGTGCGCCGGCGCCTATTAGTCGCCCAAAAATAATGCTATTGTATGCCGACAAAAATAAAGTCCCGCTTCAATACAACACCTAAAACATATACAAAACTACTACACGTGCGAGCATGACTTGTCCGATTTGGTACGATGCAACATCCAGTCGTTGCTGGACTTAGAGTCCAGCTGACATACGGTTTGATCTGCTCTGTCGGATAGAATTCGTACGTGAAGTGTCATACGTATAGCATGGTTCAAACATATATTGGGTAGTACAATCATTCCACACGGCGTATAGCATACCCGCCCACGTACACCGTACCCGTCACCCGTATGCTAACCTGCGTACGTCCTACGCCGTCGCCGTATGCCAACCCGCGTTGATGTACACCCGCATCAGTACGTGTGAAAAAAACAGCCCGGCGCATGACATGCCGACACCCCCATCGAGACCCTAGCGGTGGTAGTCGTTCCAGTCGCAGCTCTCCTCCCGGCAGTCACCGTCAGCCTGGTCGCCCCCCGGTTGCCACCCAAACAACACGCCGCGTGTGACCTGTCGCCGCCCACAGGCAAAACCCTAGTTGCAATCATCGCTGCAGCCGCCGCATTCCTTTGTCGTCGTCCAAATCGCCGCCCACCTGTGAATCTTCAAGGCGGCGGTCTACGGCCAACATAAACGCGGTTGTGGACGCCTACCTCCGCCGGCCATCATCATCACGTCGTGGGCGCCTTCGTCCCCGGCTGAAATGGATCCATCTCCCCTCCTCGCAGGGGTCGAAGAGGTCGGTTTGCAAATGTTACATTAGGCTACTCGTTGAAATGAGATGAAAAAAAATCTATTGACTAAGTAAGTAGGTGCTAGTTTTAATGCATAAATTTGTGCGACGCATTGTTAAGCAATTTCATTTCGCACATAATTTAACTATGTTCGAGGGCGCTTGAGGAGGTACCTGTGTTCGAGGGCTGGAAAATGAGAGGCCAAATTTTGTACAATAGAAGGCAGGACCCGTAGGCTCAGACCGGAGAGTCGATGCTTCTGCGATGCCCATTTAACTATGAAGCTTGAAAAGAGCGTGGAGTTTGGTATGTCAGCAGTTTCATTGATGATCACAGTCATGTTCTAGCTAGACCGGACGAAGTCACATTTCTCCGGTCTCATAATTAGATCAAAGAATTTCAGAAAGCTGGGATCTTAACTATTGCAGGTGCTGGGATCAGGAAACATATCATTTTTTATAACTTCTTCAGCAGGTACAGGTCATATGCTAAGGCTTGTTTTGGGAGGAGGAAGTTTTATAATATGTGCTATAGAGAGAAAATGAAACTGCTTGCACAGGGTGATGCTGACACTACCACTGGGATCATGATGATCAAAAAGGACAGCGATCCATATTATTTTTCTTTGAGCACACTGTTGATGATGAAGGAAGGCTGAAAAACCTATTCTTGTGTGATTTCCAATCACGGTGAGACTATGTTGACTATGGTGATGTGACCATATTCGACAACACATACAAGATGAATAGGTATGGCACACCATATATATACCTTTCGTCGGTCTGAACAACCACCGTTGCATCACGATGTTCGGTTGTGCTATTGTGTCTTACGAGACGGAATACACAGATGTTTGGCTGCTTCAGACGTTCTTGAGAGCTCACTGTCAGTAGAAGCTCAAGTCTGTAATTACTGGTGGAGATGTAGTTATAATAAAGGCCATCAGAAACGTACTTCCGGACATTTGGAATCGTCTTTATTCGTGCCATATCGAGAAGAACAAGCAGAAACACCTTCACCATAAGTCCCTAAAAGAGTTGAGGTCTCTACTTTATCATGCCACTTCACGTAAAGTCTTTGAGGAGAAATGGGCAGCGTTTACTGCTAAATGGCTGTCGGAGAGAACACAGACATGGTTGTGTAGGATGTATAGGAAGAAGAGGCTTTGGGCTGCATCATATCTGTCTGGTGGGTTTTTCCTAGCTATGCGGAGTAACGAGAGGAGTGAGAGTCTGAACTCATGCCTTCACATGCATCTAGACTCCGGTATGACTATTGTTGACATGATTGTGCACTACGAGAACTGCAGTTTACACTCTTTCAGTCAAAATACAGACCACTAGAATCACAGTTACAGAGCAGCTAGTTGTGGCAAATGTACCAGTGAATGAATCAGCGTATCCCACCCTATGAGGCCATATGATGTTGTATATTTTATTCCTCGAATTAAACCACAATTAACATACCATATTACACATGTGGTAAGCAATCCAAACAACTAAGAAAAATCAGAATCAACATAGGGCTCTCCTCTCCCCAACCAGAAGCAGCAGAGTGCAAAGGAGAACAGAACACATAACAAATGACTCTTGCTCAAAACACAAGCCCTGGCCCCTGGAGCTTTTGCTGGACGATGCGGTCGAGCTTCTCCCTGATAACCCACAAGTATAGGGGATCGCAACAGTTTTCGAGGGTAGAGTATTCAATCCAAATTTATTGATTCGACACAAGGGGAGCCAAAGAATATTCTCAAATATTAGCAGCTGAGTTTTAAATTCAACCACACCTGAAAGATTAATATCTGCAGCAAAGTATTTAGTAGCAAAGTAGTATGGAAGTAACGATAACGTTGGCAAGAGTAACAGTAGCAGTTTTGTAGCAATCGTCACAGCGGTAACGGAGAAGTAACTAAGCAAATATCAATATGTGAAAAGCTCGTAGGCAATGGATCAATGATAGATAATTATGTTGGATGCAATTCATCATGCAACAGTTATAACATCGGGTGACACAGAACTAGCTCCGGTTCATCAATGTAATGTAGGCATGTATTCCGAATATAGTCTTACGTGCTTATGGAAAAGAACTTGCATGACATATTTTGTCCTACCCTCCCGTCACTACTAGGGAAAGGGCTATAGCTGATATGGACATTAATGGCGCACCATGTATGTGGTGCGCCACTGCTATATAGCAGTGGCGCAACAGATACAGGTGCGCCATTAGTGTCCTCATTACTAATGGCGCACCAGACACACGGTGCACCATTACTATCAAATTTTATTTTATTTTTATTTTTCAAAAACTATTAATGGTGCACCAGGACACAGTGCGCCATTACTAGTTTTAACTAGTAATGGCGCACCACACGCTCTATGCGCCACTACTAACAAATTTTTTTCTTTTTTTTCAAAAGTAGTAATGGCGACCAGGGTGAAGTGCACCATTACTAGTTCAAACTAGTAATGGCGCACCACAACCACGGTGCACCACTACTGACAATTATATTTTTTTTTGCAAAACTAGTAATGGCGCACCCCTATCTGGTGCA
Source organism: Triticum aestivum (assembly GCF_018294505.1). Lineage (NCBI taxonomy): Eukaryota > Viridiplantae > Streptophyta > Magnoliopsida > Poales > Poaceae > Triticum > Triticum aestivum. Next base: position 14,067,262 of record NC_057799.1, on the reverse strand, counting down.
CCATTAGTAAGCAGGGTTACTAATGGCGCATGTTTGGGTGGTGCGCCATTAGTAACCTGAGACCAGCTAGATATTTTGGACAGCCACCTACCACACTCACTTTCCCCACTTTATTCTCTCCACCTCCTCCTCCAAGCTTGTCTTGGCTGCCTCCTCCTCCTCACCTCATTTGCACCATAGATTCACCCAAATTAAGTGGTTAAATTACCTTTTTTTGATAGGTAAGTAAGGGGAAAGCTTTCTTTATGTTGTAGATCTACTTTTTTCTCCCTCCAACAACGTGCACATGCACTTTTTATGGCCTAGCTAGATCTACGTATGTTTGTGGTGTTGCATATGTTTGTGGTGTTGCATATATGTTTGTGTTTGCAGGTACCGGTATTTGAAATGCGATAGTTGCCAATATTTTGCCGGAATGTTGATTCATTTCCGTTTCGGCGAGAATTTGGCACTATGCATTCTTTTTTGTCCTATTTTTAGGCAAAGTCATGCCAAATTTTTTCTTGGTTCTAAAGTATCGTTTTGCTCTACCCCGCAGGCGACCATGGTCCGCACGATGACCAAAGGCATTGTGAATAGGTTTTTGAGCTCTGCGAAGGCCGAGATGCTTCAAAAGAACGAGACGGTAAAGAAAGCTTTCAGCAAAGATTATGAACTAACCATATTCACAATAACATTTAGGTCTCATGTTTACTCATATCAATGGCATAATCAACTAGCAAGCAATAATAATAAATCTCGGATGACAACACTTTCTCAAAACAATCATAATATGATATAACAAGACGGTATCTCGCTAGCCCTTTCTGAGACCGCAGAACATAAATGCAGAGGACCCCTGAAGATCAAGGACTGACTAGACATTGTAATTCATGGAAAAAGAGATCCAGTCACAGTCATACTCAGTGTAAATTAATAGCAATGCATGCAAATGACAGCGGTGCTCTCCAACTGGTGCTTTTTAATAAGAGGATCATGACTCAACATAAAAGTAAATAGATAGGCCCTTTGCAGAGGGAAGCAGAGATTTGCAGAGGTGCCAGAGCTCGAGTTTTGAAATAGAGATAAATAATATTTTGACCGGTACTTTCATTGTCAACATAACAACCAAGAGATCTTGATACCTTCCATGCTACATACATTATAGGCGGTTCCCAAGCAGGATGGTAAAGTTTATACTCCCCCACCACCAACGAGCACACTCCACGGCTGGTCCGGAACAACGGGTACCGTCCAACTAACAACAATCCTGAGGAGTTTTGTTTGCAATTATTTTGATTTGATTTGAGCATGGGACTGGGCATCCCGGTTACCGGCCATTTTCTCGTGAGTGATGAGCGGAGTCCACTCATCGTGAGAATAACCCACCTAGCATGAAAGATATAGACAGCCCTAGTTGATACATGAGCTATTCGAGCATACAAAACAGAATTTCATTTGAAGGTTTAGAGTTTGGCACATACAAATTTACTTGGGACGGTAGGTAAATACCGCATATAGGAAGGTATGGTGGACTCATATGGAATAACTTTGGGGTTTATGGAAGTGGATGCACAAACAGTATTCCCGCTTAGTACAAAGGAAGGCTAGAAAGAGACTGGAAAGCGACCAACTAGAGAGCGATAACAGTCATGAACATGCATTAATATTAACCAACAACGCATGAGTAGGATATAAATCACCATGAATATAAATATCGTGAAGGCTATGTTGATTTTCTTTCAACTACATGCGTGAACATGTGCCAAGTCAAGCCACTCGAATCATTCAAAGGAGGATACCACCCTATCATTACCACATCACAACCATTTTAATAGCATGTTGGCACGCAAGGTAAGCCATTATAAACTCCTAGCTAATTAAGCATGGCATGAATAACTATAATCTCTAATTGTCATTGCAAGCATGTTTCATTTATAATAGGTTGAATCGGGAACGATGAACTAATCATATTTACAAAAACAAGATAGGTCGAGTTCATACCAGCTTCTATCATCTCAATCATTTCATCATATATCTTCATTATTGCCTTTCACTTGCACGATCGAACGGTGTGGATAATAATAATAATAGTGCATGTGCATTGGACTAAGCTGGAATCTGCAAACATTTAATTCAAAGGAGAAAACAAGGTAATATGGGCTCTTGGTTAGATCAACAATAATGCATATGAGAGTCACTCATCATTTTCATCGTGGTCTTCTCGTCTCGACCCCCAAAGAAAAGAAAAGAAATTCAAAGAAAAATAAAACTATTTACACGGGAAAGCTCCCAACAAGCAAATGAAGAACGAGAAATCTTTTTGGGTTTTCTTTTAATTCCTACTAATACAAGCATGGAAAGTAAACTAGCTAAAAGCTACAACTAATTTTTTTTTGTTTTTCTCTCAAAGTTTTTCAAACACACAAGAAGAAAGCAGGAAAAGAAAATAAAGTAGCATGGATAGTACAATGAAAAAGTATGAACACCGACAACTAGAATGAGTGTGTGAATATGAATGTAATGTCGGTGAGAAATACGTACTACCCCAAGCTTAGGCTTTTGGCCCAAGTTGGTTTATGCCCATGGATCGAAGCGATCCTCTCTGGTGTACTGAGGAGGGTCCTCGGGGTACCACTGGTTAGAGAGCTCCTCCGGATCCCATTGATAAACAGACTCTCGATATGGATCAAGTGGTGGCTCTGGCTCAGGCTCTGGGACTCGTGTCAGCTCCCAGTATGCATAAATGTCCTCGGCCATGATGACGTACGTGCCTGAATGTGTATTAAACAAAGAGGGTGCAGGCAAGATAATAGTCTCACACTTAGTTTTAGCAAATATCAAGTTATACTTAAGTATCTTCTTCTTATTTTTAACAATAAAATCATGTGCTACCATACTCTTATAGTCTAGCAAAATAGTGGGCAGCAACTTTTCCTCTTTCTCATAATGCCTAATAGGTATCTCAGAGTGTTTAGCAAGGCATGAAGCAAAGATACCTCCGAAGATGGGGCTCTTTGTATGGTTCAGACTTAACAGTTTAGCAACAATAGCGCCTAAACTGAAAGTTGTATCATGAAATAAAGCATGGCGCAAAATAGCAAGGTCGGGAGCACCGAGGCCCCCACTGTTCCCACGACCAATTAAACATCTACTAGCAAAAATAGCAAAGTAACGTAGGACAGGAAAATGTACACTAGTAATCCTAGCATCTGAAACTTTTCTCGTTTCACCTACAGCAATTTGATCAATAAATTCATCCACATCACTAGGATGTGGTTCCTCGACGCTGCCCTCAAAGGGCAACTTGCAAACCACACAAATATCATATAGTGACATCTCCTTAAACTCATCATATAAATAAAAATTCACCGAAGATGGTGATCTTCTAGCATGGAAATGAAAGTTTTGCACGAAAATATTAGTGAGTATGAGATACTGTTCACACTGGTCGGGGAGGAAGTCGGTGATGCCCGCATTCTCAGCCAAATAATAAAAATCGTCGTAAATTCCTGCGGCCCTCAAGAATGCATCACAAGGCCGTTCACACGGCCGAACCTCCGCGGTGCGAGGAAGATTGTACTTGGGCTTCTTATTCTCTTCATTCTGGTTTTCCTTCGAGCTTCGGCTCGAGGAGCCTCTCAACAATCTCTTCATCATTTTCTTCCTCTGAATTTTTTTTGAATTTTTTAGTGACATCCACGGCCATTTCCCGGTCGCCTCAAGCTACTAGAATGGCAGCATGCGTCTCTTGGTTTATGATGAGGAGACACCAGCTATAGCCCCCCTCCTGCAGACTCATTTAGTGGCCACAGCAAAGTGGGTAAACTAGGTCCCTCTCTGCAACTGCAATATAGTAGCAGAGTCCCCATATGAGGGCCCGTATGGCATGGCCGATGGCCCATATTTATAGGCCACACCAAGCTTTGCTTGCTAACTGGTAATATCCCCGTGGTGCACGTGGAATGGCATGTGAAGGAGATCACATAATACTGTAGATAAAAGATAGTCGTAACCTCTCACGATGGTGACACCTCGGCGGACTCAACCAAAAAGAAACTCAGAATATCTTTCTTGTTAGATTCTCTCAAAATATCTGTGCATCCATTGTTTTGTTGCTCAACTCGTCTCTACAGCTCCCGCACTGCCGCCGATCTCCCTCACCAACCAGAGCAATCTCCCGCCTAAGAGCATAGTTAATAAGATAGCCTGCTGTTGTCTATATGCCAATGCCATGTCACCTAAAGTCTACATAGAAGCCCACTAGTATAATAGATTAGCTCTAAACTAGTTCATGGTATTTAAATCTTGCATGTGGAGGAAGGGAAAGAGATACACGTGATTGGTGGAAAGGAGGTCACACACCTGCATGCAGGTTTCTTTTCTTGGTTCCTGTGTTGGAGCCGGCGATTGATGAAGCGCCCGCTTCCTTCTCTTTCTTGCCTTCACTCTCCTCCAGCTGTGATTTTGATGATGTGGAATGGCTTATAGCCAGCTGACTGGACCCTATTATAGTTGCTCTAATGCCGCCAACTCGAGCTCCTCTACCCAACGCTGCTGCACCACCCTAGGTCACCTACCCAACACCGCTCCCCGCTTTCCTTGCATGTCCCAACCCCTTGGAGTGAATTGCAAAAAACTACCACATTTGAAGTTCGCATCCGGAATTGCCATCACATTTCTTGTGCGCCCCAAAAATCTATCTCTTTTCTTGCAAAAAAATTCAATAAACGCCCATGATTGATCTGGGGCAAATTGGTCTGATTTCTGACAACTAGGGCCCGCCTTTAACCGATGACATGGCATAAAAGAGTCAACACCATTTGTTGACCGTCAATAGACATGGGGCCCACCAGTATGTGACATTTCCTCAAGCACCTTGTGTGTATGTGCAGTGCGCCGAAAGAGCAGCAGGCCATGGCACTAGGAGCGCGGCAATGATTACCTGATCATCGTACACGGTGCTCCGGCGGGTTTGACTATCACCTGCACCGCCCTACTGATCCTCTTTCGGCGCCACAACATCCGAGGGTGAAGGCGCAATTCATGGAGGCTATGCGCGAGGAGGACGACAACTGCGTGCTCGCCGCCATGATCCCCAATGACGAGCTGGACCGCCGTTAGCACCACTGCCCCTTCCTTCTCGGCCATCTCCGTGGCACCGGAGTTGTCGTCGTGCGCTTGGGTCGTTCCAGTGGCTAGACGTGGCGGCAGCCGCGTATCCCTCGCCGCCCTGGAACCCGATGGCAGCGCCAGGAGTCGCATCGATAGAAGGTGACGAGCACGACACGGGCTGCAGCGGGGAGCAGGCGCTCGGGTTGCAGCCATGGCGCGGAGCAGCTCGGGCCGCACTTCTCAAAGGGGCGATTGCGCCTTCTCAACGGCTCAGGGAGCAAGTCGCCAGCGAGAAGCAGCAGCAGAGTATGCGTCAGCGGCAAGCAGCGACGGCGGCAAGCAGCGACGGCGGCAACCCATGGTGGCAGGTGCGTGCGGGCAGGAGAGGTGCAGAGGGGAGGAGAGAAGGTGGACAAGGGGTGGATAAAACCCTGACAGGTGGGCCCTCCTTCAAGTTAACAGTCAATGTCTTTTATGTTGACCATGTAGTGCCACGTGGACTTAGCGGGCCCGATATGTCAAAAATCGGATTATTTTGCCCCAGATCAATAATGGATTAATTTGTCCCAAATCGATCATCAGTTTTTATTGATAAAATTAGTAAGGAAATAGGCTGATTTTTGGGGCAAGGAAATAGGTTGTTTTTTGGGGCACACAAGAAATATGATGGCAATTCCGGATGAGAACTTAAAATGTGATGGTTTTTGGCAATTTACTCCAACCCCCTGCCGTCTGCTAAGCTCTCTATGCAGTGCCCTGCAAAATGCCATCCAAAGATCATTTGGCAAGTGCCAAGGGAACGTTCGCAGCTGTGTTTCTCCCTTTCAACTGTATTTCTCGTTCTCAGCTGCACTCTCTCAACTGCCTCCTACTTCTCAACTGCGTTTCTCCCTAGAACAAAAGGCTTTGCCTGGCATGTCTATCACATTATCGGCTGCTGGTTATCATATAATTTCGACAGTTCTTTTCAGTATGCCATAACAGATCTTAAAGAGGATTCAGTAGCATGTGCCATGGTGTACAAAGTATGTCATGTAGTATGGTGTGCTCTCTGCTTTGCTCCTGTCTTGGGCAGAGAACAGTAAATCCCATTGGAAATCTAAAAGTGAATTAACTGTGTGGTGATTGTCACAAGAGACAAATGGTACAATATATAGCACAAAAGGGGAGGAAACAGTAATTTGCTCTCAACATTTCATTTTCAGTACATTTGATATGATATCCATATCTTCCCTTGGCACTTGTCAGCGTGGTTTTCTCGGCTGAATGGATTGGATGCATGAACAGTAGCCATCAGCAGTGATACCACCATATATGTGACCCAGGCCTCACGTTGATATTCTCCTTACAACTCTAGACACTGACAGTTGAGGAGTAGGTCGACAGATAGGTAAGGTTCACAACATTTCTTATTCCCTGGTAGGGGAGGAATCAGAATGGCCATGCGTAGCCCAAGCTGCTGCAGGAGCACAACTTGCGTGCCGTGGAGGCAAGAATAAACGACCTCTCTTTTGCGAAATAGTTTTTTTTGGAAATGGAGGCATGCCCCCGGCCTCTGCATCATGAAGATGCATGCAGCCATTTTATTAAAAATCCACAAAGTAACGTCATAAAGGTCTTACAGCTCGCAAACGGAGCAGAACAAATTTAAAAAAGAAAATTACATGCTGACACAAGCAACCGATACGGTAATATGGAGGATAAGCTCCCTAGACTTCTATCCTGTTATGCGAGCGCCATCTGAACCGGTTGAATATAACCCGAGCTATCATCTCTCATTGGTTGCACCCAGTAACCAAAGGCTCCCTGGAGTCCATAGGAGTGAGTAGGGACCACGTACGGAACCAAGCTGTAGCTCTGAAGATGACCTGAAAGAAAGTTAAAGTGTGTTGTCTGTTAAAAATCATATCATTCCTATAGTTCCATATAGCCCATAATAGTGCACATTTTCCAATCCGAATACGAGCCCCAATAATCGATTCAGCCCCAGCTAACCACGTCCCAAACAACTACGCAATATCGACTGGAGGATTAATGTTGAAAGCTATATGAATCGTTCTCTAAAGTAGTTTGGCAAGTGGGCATTCGAGAAATAGGTGTTGTATTGTTTCATCATGATCACAAAAACAGCACCGCGAACTTCCTACCCATCGCCTTTTAATTAAGTTGTCCTTTGTGAGTATCACTTGCTTGTGGACAAACCACATAAAGATTTTAATCCGCAAAGGAACCTTAACCCTCCAGGTGTGCATTGACCTTGAGATTGGGCCAGAGTTAATCAAATCCAAATAGAAAGATTTCACGGTAAAAATCCCATTCTTAGCTAATTTCCATTGTATCGAATCCGGCTGGTCGGAGATTTGAACTTCTATCAGTCTCCGAACCAAATGCATCCAGGCATTCCATCTCTCACCAACTAACGCACGTCGAAACTGGATGTTCAGGGGAATAGTTTGAAGGACTGTGCCTACGTAATCCTCCTTACGTTGCACAATATTATAAATGGTGGGATATTGGACGGCCAGAGGCGTCTCTCCTAACCACGTATCCTCCTAAAATCTTGTTGGCATCCCATTGCCAACCAAGAATTTGACCCTGCGAAAGAACAAGTCCTTCGTTCTCATAAGTCCCTTCCAGAATGGCGAGTCAGTCGGTCTCATGGTAACCTGGGCTAATATTTTGGATTGTAAATACTTATTGTGCAGGATTTGTGACCACATACCCTCCAGCTCTGTCTCTAGCCTGTAAAGCCATTTGCTCATAAGGCATTTATTCTTAATTTCTAGGTTCTCAATACCGAGACCCCCTTGGTCTTTAGGTCGGCAAAGGATATCCCATCGCGTAAGCGGTATTTCCTCTTGGCCTCGTCAGACTGCCAAAAGAAACGAGATCTAAAGAAATCAAGTCGCTTCCGAACTCCTTTCGGAATTTCGAAGAACGAAAGTAGAAACATCGGCATACTAGTTAGTACCGAGTTAATTAGGACTAGCCGACCTCCATATGACATAAGCTTGCCCTTCCAGCAGCTAAGTTTTTTTAATTTCGTTCTTCAATACACTTCCATTCTTTATTGGATAACTTACGGTGATGTATCGGTATGCCCAAGTAATTGAATAGTAAAGCACCTAATTCACATCCGAACAATTGTCTATAAGTGAGTTCCTCGTCTTTGGCCTTCCCAAAACAGAACAACTCGCTCTTATGAAAATTAATTTTTAATCCAGACAATTGTTCGAAGAGACATAAGATAAGTTTCATATTACGTGCCTTAACCATGTCATGTTCCATGAATAGGATAGTGGCATCCGCATACTGTAGAATGGATACCCCTCCATCGATCAGATGAGGAACTAAACCTTCTACATGACCACGTTGCTTGGCCCTGCCAATAATGACGGCCAGCATGTCAGCCACAATATTAAACAGAAGAGGAGACATGGAATCCCCTTGTCTCAACCCCTTATGAGTCTGAAATAATGACCGATGTCATCATTTACCTTGATTCCGACACTACCTTTCTGGACTTGGGTATCCACTTGGTTCCTCCAGGCTTCACTAAAGCCCTTCATGCGCATTGCCTGCTGAAGAAAAGGCCACTTGACTTTATCATACACCTTTTCAAAATCCACTTTGAAGATAACCCTATCTAGTTTCTTCGAGTGGATCTCATAAGTGTTTCATGCGGGACGACCACCCCTTCCAGTATGTGTCGCCCCGGCATGAACACTGTCTGACTTGGTTGGACCACGGAATGAACAATTTGTGTCAATCTATTGGTTCCAACCTTTGTGAAAATTTTGAAACTCACATTTAGCAGACATATGTGCCGGAATTGTTCTATCCGAATTGCCTCATCTTTCTTTGGTAGCAGCGTTGTTGTACCGAAGTTGAGATGAAACAACTCTAAACGACCGTTGAAAAAATCATGAAACATAGGCATAAGATCATCTTTTATAATATGCCAACATTTCTTATAGAATTCAGCAGGAAACCCATCTCGTCCCGATGCTTTATTCGGTTTCATTTGTAAAATTGCCTGAAGAACCTCTTTTTCAGTAAACGGGGCAGAGAGAAAATCATTCTCCACTGCCTGTAATTGAGGTATATCCTCAATCACAGATTCGTCTAATGTCACCGTGCTTGTATTTGGTGGTCCAAAAAGTTGTTTATAATAATTAGAGATATATGCTTTCAGATTTTCATGCCCCACTATTGTACCCTCGTTTGCGAAATAGTACATGGCTTGTATTTTCATGAGGCCGTAGGCCAATATACATACATGTACATGAATGGTAAACACGCAAAAACCTTGGTCAGTCGTGGGCAGTTAATACATCCTCGCCTGTCGAATACTCTCTCTGTAAACTAATATAAGATCGTTTAGATCACTACTTTAGAGATCTAAATGATCTAATATTAGTTTTACGGGGCGAGATTAGTCCGAGAGTAATCCGACTTCATCACCACATCAACCTGTACTAGGAACCAATAAGGGTCCACGACTGAAGAAACAATCTTGTCACGGCTCGAGGAGGGGAGCAATGAACACCCTGCATGCCCTAAACCCACAATCAAGGAGCGTAAAGTAACCGTCTACTAACCTGAGGAACCATCTTGGTGTGACCGTCCGCATAATTAGCAGTTAATGGCAGTACCCCAAGAGTCATCTTCAACCTCAAAACCTATAGGTTTCCATGTCATTGCAGGAAGGCGCCATGAATGATCATCTGCGAGGTTTCTATGAGCACAATGATCTAGATGTCTTGTCCTGCCATATCTAGAACAATCTGCAATCCCCTTCGCGATTGAAAAGGGAAACACTGCAGGCTGGAGGGTGAAGTAGGCGATCTTGGGGAGTCCTCAAAGTCAAAATCGTCGATGTCCAAGTGGTGAAAGGAGGTCATTTTGCACCGGGGAGAAATCCTCGACTGAGTCCAGATGAATTAGGATCTTGTACAACATAGAATCGATACGACGAGATCTCTGACCAACACGGAGCTCGCAAGCAGCAAAAGACGGGTTTGGAACCTCACCGCGCTGATCAAACTCCGCCTCAATGAAGCTAACAAGTTTGCCAATAGGAATACCATTTGGACTATAATTCCAACCAACCACCTTGAAAGTGAACATGTCATTTGGTACATAACAACTGTCGATTCGGCCGGTTTTGCATCCTAAAGCAGCCTCGCCGAACGGACGCCCCTATACCTCGCATTAAGCGAGTCGAGTCATCTGACTCACTGAAGCGCATGACGATATGGGTCGGCATAGTTCGCCGTAGGTACACTGCCTCGTTTTCATTTCTGTTTTTTTTTATGTTTTTATTTCGTTTTTTAATCCACTTTTTTGGTTTTACTTATACTTTTAAATATTCTAAACATTTATATTACAAAAATGTACTTCCCATAATATTGTTTAAAAATGTTAATCATGCTTTGAAAAATGTTGAATGTGTATACAAAAAATGTTGATCATATATTAAAAATGATGAAATTTCTTGATCATGTATATAAAATGTTAATCAAGCATCTGAATTTTTTTGAATAAGTATTAAAAATTGCTGAACAATAATTTGAAAAATGTTGAAAAAGTATTAAAAATGTCAAACAAATATTTGAAACTGTTGAATAAGTATTAAAAAATGTTGAAAAATAATTTGAAAAATGTTTAAAAAGTATTAAAAATGTCGAACAAGTATTTGAAACTGTTGAATAAGTATTAAAAAATGTTGAACGAGTATATGAAAATGTTGAACAAGTATTTGAAAATGTCGAGTAAGTATTAAAAATGTAGAACAAGTATTTGAAAAAAATATTGAATAAGTATTAAAAATATTGAACGAGTATTTGAAAAAAATGTTGAACAAGTATTTGAAAAAAATGAATAAGCGTTAGGACAATGTTGAACGTGTATACAAAAACTGTTGATCACTTATTAAAAAAATTAACACATGCAAAAATGTAGAGTGGAAACGAAAACAAACATAAGAACAAGCAAAAAACGGAGAAGAAAAAAAACAAAACAAAAAATGGAGAAGAAACAAAATGCAAGAAAGAATGAAAAAATGGAGAAGAAAAATAAAAAATAAAAAAGAACAGGAAAAAAAACCTGGATCGAATAGCCTCAAGTAGGACGCGCCCTACAACTTACCACAAGACGGACCCTAGGTGGAGTTTTTTTTAGCATAATAACTTTATTCATCAAATGATAGCCAGATTGTTTACATATTGATGAAGAATAAAGTCAGAGATGATTTCCCACACTTCAGACTTGCTAGAATTAATACAATGTTTAGCTAATGCATATGCCACCGCATTGGCCTCTCAGCTGCAATGATCAAAGATAATGCTAGCAAAATCTAGTGCCAAGAGGGAACACTCAGCTATGACAGGCACGGCCGATCCCATATATGCGTTTGGATCCTAGGCGGGGTTGGTAGCAGCACCCGATCGCAGCTGGAGACCAGGGATCGAACCCTGGTTCTCCCATTTTCTCTCCATTATTTTTAATCCGTACGAGCGCGCCAGTGGACCGGCCCAATATGACGTAGGTGGAGGAAAAACTTCAGCGAGAGTTCCCCTCTCACCTTGCTTAAAGCGACAAATAGTCGCCACGTCGCCGGACAGCGCCCACCTGAGCAGATCGCACAAAGCCCAGTCAAACAGAGCTGGGCTGGGCTTGCACTTACTCTACTAGTTAAGCAGGCTGGGCTCAACTGAAGCCCAGTTCAAACGGCTGCGGAAGAAGCAGAGAGAACAATCCTTTGCTTCGGTCCGAAGTCACTTCACGAGCGGCGGCATGTCCATCGATCTGAACTCGGCCGAGAAAACAATCCATGGATCCTTTGCCCGCGTCCTCAAGCCTCGAATCGCTTGCAACTCCTGCCATTCCATTCCTCCCCTCCCCACGCACGCAAGCTACCCGCCTCCCTCCTCCCCTGCCCTCCTCTCCTATATATGCTCCCCGCCATGGACGTGCTACTCCCACCCATCAATCCACCCATCCCTCAGCGCTCATTGCTAGCCAGCCACCCCCATTACTCTCCACCTAGCTTAACAACCACCGCCGCCGCCGCTGCTATGGCTTCCAACACCGCCAACGCGGCCTCCGAGGTGAGCAACGCCATCACCGACCTCAACGACCACCTCGCCACCGCCCTCGGAGCCGGCGACGAGGCCGGCAAGACGACCGTCATCACGCTGGCGGGGGAGAACAACGGCGCCGTGATGGACGCGGAGGACCTGGTCGTTGTCGAGGCCGGCGGCGAGGGGGAGGAGGGCGAGGAGGAGGAGGAGGTGCACGTGGCCGCCTACACCAACAGCAACTACCAGGCGGTGAACAACTCGGTGCTCCTCGCCGGCAGCTGCGCCGTCAGGGACCCCGGCGTGCACGTCGTCATCGTGGAGCACGTCGACGACATCCGCGACTGCGACGGCGACGAGATCTTCGAGGACGGTGAGGTGGCCAAGTGAGGCCATCTATCATCGAGCGGTGCGGATGACGATGTTCTGCTTCTACTCAATTTGGTCGGTCGGTCGGTCGGTGGCTTCTTCGGGCCGTCTGGAGATGTTGCGTACTACCCTGAGTCGTTTGGAGTTTATTTAATTTCTATATGAGCGTTTGATCATGCACATGTATGCATATGTTTATGTATTGCATTTATATGTATACGTCCTCCTAGTGTCTGCAAACATATTTGTATGTTATGTAAGTTTGCCTCATGTGCGGTTCTGAAATATTTGCCACTCCTAGCTTTTAAGGTCCATGACCGGACCCATGTGTAATGTGTTTGAAGCCAATCTGTTTCAGGCTCACTTTTTATGTAACTGCTTTCGAGCATCAATTTAACAGCAATGCTATGGATTACCGGTGATTCTTATGCAATTAGTTTTATAGGCTGACATGACAGTCTGTGTTTTCTTAGATTGCAGATTGTGTTTAGAAAAGACCACTCCCCTCTAAATACGTTGAATTTTTTTTAATACACGATGAACATTTTTTTATAATGCACGGTGAACCTTTTTATAATATAGGGTGAACATCTTCTTAATATATGATGAACATTTTTGTAATACATGGTGAACTTTTTGTATAATACACAAAAAAAGAGAAGGAAAAAGAAAAATGAAAAAGAAAAACAGCAAAGAAAAAGGAATCAAAACAAAAAAACCGAAACAAAACCACTGAAAACCAGACGAAACACTAAGAAAACCATAAGCAAATCCCTACAGAAGAAAGAAGATGCAACGAGAAAAGATGTCGAATCAACTGGCTCCACCGCAGGCATTGTATCGACCATTTGCTGCCCGCGGGTACCAAATAGGACCTGTTATCAGCGACTTCCTAGTCACTACTTCTACAAGCTCTTGGGTTCAAACAAGTTTGCTATGTTAAGACAGAGGCCTGGAGAGACGACAACGAGTTTTCCTCACGGTGGGCCGTCGATGTATGCAGGAGGAAAAAAACTTTGACACCCCCAAAGATTTGGATGCATTGTTTAAGTTTCTATAGGGGTGCTTTTGTGATGGTTTGGGCTACTTAATATATGACCTTTTGGCCTTTTCTCGCAAAAAACTCATGAAACGTTCTCATTTTAGTCCACATTGCAAGCATGACACGCTGAGTCAGCTCGCGAGTGGTTTAGGTGGGACGAATGTCACTCTGATGGATGATAGAGGGCACGTGGGGGGGGGGTGCAACATATTCTTGCGAAAACCACCTCGGTTTTCTCCTAATTCTGAACTCAGGTCCTCCTGCTTGAAGCCCAAGGTTGGGCAATATCCACTTCAAACCGAGGAAGCACCCGACAGTTTGGGCGTCACCTCGAAGCCCTGATATTCCAGGATGGAGTAGTGACTTCACCATAGGAATGTTCGGTGCAAACTCTTGACACTCTGGGCCATGATGTACATCGAGAGACTCCGGGACAAAAGTGCCAATGACCTCAACTACACGAGAGACAGTAACTCAAAGAAAAGGATAGGCTATAAGCTCGATCTTTTTGGCTTTGGACGAGAAGAGGATGGAATGGAGCACTGAGCATACTCTCTTCCGCCTTCAACGTCCCCCTCAATAGTGTGGCTTTCCCTAAGACTCAGAAATAACTTCACAAGATCACTAGAATAGAAGATAAGTAAATATATTCGCGAAAGCCACATCTTCGCTTTTTCTGGGTGATGCTTGGCAATCATCACATGTCAGGCTAAATTTTTTGATACACTAAACATGTACATTAGACAATCTTCGTCGGAACATCTAGCACAAAATGTCACAGTGTCACTATACTACTCCCTCCTTTCCGGTTTATAGGGCTCATCTCAAAAAGTTTGTTTTCCCGTTTTATAAGTCTTAATTCTACTACTACTTACCGTTAGGATTTTAAGGTGTATTAAATCACTGCATGCAAAGATGAAGAAAAAACTCACCAATGCATGTAGAAGTTATTGGCCATTTAGTGGCCATGCATGCATGTGGTGTAATTAATGCATCGGTATACACAATATTTTGAGAAAAATGAGAGTAGTACTAATTAAGTACTTTTGCAAACTACGAAATTAATTCACCATTCATCATCTACCTTGGTTGAAGAAATTTTTAAATTAAGCCCTATAAACCTGAAAGGAGGGAGTATGTGTTCAAAGACCACTGCGCTCTAAATTCTACTTGTGTTAAGACAACCTTAATATAGCTTTAGAATCAGCAAGTGTGTTTCCTCTTTTATGTGAGAACAATTTTTATCATGGATATGAATGGGAACAACATGGTTAGAAATTATACCTTCATCATCCTCCCCTCGTCGGCGGCAAGCCGGTGGTTGTCTCCTTGGCTCCTTCCCGCCAGCTCGTGCGACGAGGTCGTTCATTTTTAAATAGATGTTAGCTTTCATTTGCTAGTAAATTTGTGCTACATCCCAATTTTAGTATCATGTAGATTTGTGTTGCATCTCTCTAATTCTATTTTCTTGTTCATGTCGAGTGAATGATGCATTTTAACAACTCCGATTTGATGGTGCGGTGCTACTGTTCTAGGTGTTCTCTGGTACTCTAATTTGAACATTTTGTTTCACCGATTAGTATTCAGGAGGATCAAGTTAGAAGGTTGAGGTTTTGGCTATGTAGAAATGATTTGTTTTTAATGGCAAAAACTCATCTCCTATACAGCTTATTTTCCGTTGTACGCACTCGCTTCGTATGTGGTATACGCTACACCGAAAGGAGTACCAACTGGTGTTTAGACGGTGTGTATGCGGTTGGAGCGAGTGGCCATGGAGGTTTTATCCAACATGGGTGGCAGCATAATCTACAGATCGGTCCACCATCTTCTTCGACGTAGGCATAGTGTCGGTTCTACGGGACTCTATTGTTGCCCATATGTCGGTTTTTTTCTTTGTTAGGCTGTTGGTGTTTGGTTGTGTGCATTTTAGTTATGCAGAGGCTAAGTGTAATTTGTCATGTTTTATATCCACTTGATGTTGCATTCTTAGTTAATAAAAATGCCTTTTATATCAAGAAAAAAGGTAGAGTTGATCAATATCATCTCTTCTTGGAGAATTCACTAAAGTCACGATCTGATGGAAATAAAGGGACGGTTTGATTGACATGGGTGGAGATTTAATTAGGTGAACATGACTTGTTGAGTAGGAGTACATCTGATTCCTACTCGTCATTCAGGACAGGAGTACAATGATTCAATCTGATTCGTACTCGTGTCGTTCAGAAAGACATATCGACAGTTCATACTCGTGTCATTCAGGGTACCATGATGCAGTCTGCACAACAAACACAAGTGTGCCATGTTGATTCGTTCGTTCAGCTGCAGCCACTAAGCACTAGGCAGCCATGGCAATGGAACTGGAGAGCCCTGCCACGACTCTCCTCGTGGTCGTGGGGCTCCTCATCCACCTGGCCGGATCCAGCCCCCCGCCGACTCCTGTGGTCTGCGCCCGCGGCACGTCCGACTGCACGGTCACCAACGCGTATGGCTCCTTCCCGGACCGCGCCACCTGCCGCGCGGCCAGCGTCACGTACCCGAGCACCGAGGAGGAGCTGGTCGCGGCCGTGGCGGCCGCGGCGGCGGCCGGGCGCAAGGTTAAGGTGGCCACCAGGTACTCCCACAGCCTGCCCAAGCTCGCGTGCCCCGGCGGTCGCGACGGCACCATCATCAGCACCCTGTGGCTCAACAGCATGGTCAGGCTCGACGCCGCCGCGCGGCTGATCACCGTGGAGAGCGGCGTGCTCCTCCGGGACATGCTCCGGGCCGCCGCCTCCGCGGGGCTGGCGCTGCCTCACTCGCCGTACTGGTCCGGCGTTACCATCGGGGGCCTGCTCGCGACGGGCGCGCACGGGAGCTCGCTGTGGGGCAAGGGGGGTGCTGTTCATGAGTACGTCGTCGGGCTGAGGATCGTGACGCCGGCGCCGGCGAGCCGGGGGTTCGCGGTGGTGAGGGAGCTTGGCGACGGGCACCAGGACCTGGCCGCCGCCAAAGTCTCCCTCGGCGTCCTCGGTGTCGTCTCTCAGGTCACGCTGGCCTTGCAGCCGCTGTTCAAACGGTCGCTGACGTTCCTGGAGCGCGACGACTCGGACTTGGAGGATCAAGTGGCCGCGTGGGGCGGCCTCCATGAGTTCGGCGACCTGGCGTGGCAGCCGGGGCGGGGAAAGGTCGTGTACCGCCAAGACGACCGCGTCGACGTGTCGTCGCTGGGCAACGGCCTCAACGACCATCCCACCCTCCGGTCGAGAGCCGCGTTCGGACGCGTCGACGCCAGACGCGCAGAGGAGCTGCTGGAGGAGAACGGCACCGACATCGCCAGGTGCGAGGCGGCGGCGGCTGGCCAGCTGCAGCCGCAGCCACCACACGGCTTCACCAACGACGGCGAGGTCTTCACGGGGTACCCCGTGGTGGGGTACCAGCACCGCATGCAGGCGACCGGCACATGCATCGACAGCCGGGAAGACGGGCTCCTCACCTCCTGCAAGTGGGACCCTCGCCTGGGGGCCACCTTCATCTACAACACGGCCATCAGCGTCCCTCTCCGCAACGCCGCGGCGTTCGTCGCCGACGTGAAGCGCCTCCGGGACCTCAACCCGCGCACGTTCTGCAGCCTGGACGCGAGGGGCGGCCTGCTCGCGCGCTACATCAGGGCGTCGTCCGCCTACCTCGGCAAGCCGGAGGACGCGGTGGACTTCGACATCACGTACTACCGGAGCTACACCGCCGGTGCACCGCGAGCGCACGCGGACGTCATAGACGAGCTCGAGCAGATGGCGCTGCACAAGTATGGAGGCTTCCCGCACTGGGGCAAGAACCGCAACTTCGCCTTCGACGGCGCCGTGGGCAGGTACCCGAAGGCCGGCGAGTTCCTGGAGGTGAAGGGCAGGTACGACCCCGACGGGCTCTTCTCCAGCGAGTGGAGCGACCAGGTCCTCGGCATCAACGGGACGAGCCCGAGCGTCGACAAGGAAGGCTGCGCCATGGAAGGGCTGTGCGTCTGCTCCGACGACTTGCAGTGCGCGCCGGAGAGGGGCTACCTCTGCCGGCCGGGGAAGGTGTACAGAGAGGCCAGGGTTTGCTCGTCCTCTTTCCAGCCAGCCGCCGGCGCGCTCCGGGATGAGCTCTGACCTCTGAGAATTTGTACGAGATTCTGAGCCGGCCGTTTCACTTTCAGAATCTGTATGAGCTGCTGGTGCACAAGTATTGGTCCTTCTATTTCATAGTACTTTTTAACTTCGCTTTGAACCTTATACATCGTTTGCATTTTCAACTCGAAAGCTCATGCTTGTGATAACGAACTTGTAGGCTTGCATCACTGATGCTGTCGACGGTGGGCATACATGCTATGTGTTAAGCGGTGGAGCTCATGGTTGTGAACTTCATGGTTATGCTTGGTGTAAATTTGAAACTTTGTTGGATATGTATGTATGTGTGAACTTGTTTGTGAATTTGGTTATGCTTTTTGTTGTGAACTTGGCGGAGATGTATGCATGTGTGAACTTGTTGGAGATGTATGCATGGTTAACTTGTGAACTTGATGGAGATGTAAGTATCTTGTTTGAATAGCATGGTTGTTCCAACAAGGAAAAAAACAATATCGGCTACAAGACGAGTGCAACACTCGGCTTACACCCGAGGACCAAATAACACTACCCAGATTTGGTATAAGCCGAGTGCTCTTCAGGAGCACTCGACTTACAATGGACACGTGGCAGCATATGGGAGCTTCATTGTACGAGAAGTTAGCCGAGTGGGGCCACTCGGCTTACGCGTAGACCGTGGTGGCCCTCCACCACCTGGCTCATGTTTGGTACTCGGCTTATAGTGGACACGTGGCTGCACATCGTCTCCTGTGGGTGAAAAATTAAGCCGAGCGATGCCCTCGGCTAACAGCGACACTTGACTTACTTGTACACTCTGAATGCACTACTGTCCTTGGCTTAATATAACACTGGGCTTAATAGTGATACATAGCGGTAGGCCGTTGGCCCGGGTCTGAAAATAAGCCGAGTAACACCTCCGCTAGCCTTTGTAAGCCGTCATGTATCTCGGCTTATATGTAAGCCGAGTAGCCAAGAAACAACACTCGTCTTACACGGCATAAGCCGGTATAAATAAAGTCGAGAGCCGTAAGTGCAGTGCTCGACTTACTCTAAGTCGATTATGTTTCTGAGTTATTTGGGCTTCGTCGATTATATTTTTAATTGACTTTATTTTTTTTCCTGCAGTAGCCGGTTACAACTTGAAGCAAATCTGGATCATGTTCCTGAGGTCATCTTCATCGATCGAGCACTACGCGGATGCTCTAGCGAGCACATGCGATACACGTGGGAGCAGGGAGAGGAGGAAGAGGGCGAGGACGAGGAGGTGCAGGTGGCCGCCTACACCAACAACAACTACCAGGCGGTGAATAACTCGATGCTCGTCACCGGTAGCTGAGCCGTGAGGGACCCCGGCGTCCACGTCGTCGACATCCGCAACTGCAACGGTGAGGAGATCTTCGTGGACGGCGAGGTGGCCAATGTTGGGAATCGTAGCATAATTTTAAAAAATTTCTACGCTCACCAAGATGCATCTATGGAGTATACTAGCAACGAGGGGAAAGGAGTGCATCTACATACCCTTGTAGATCGCGAGCGGAAGCGTTCCAATGAACGTGGATGACGGAGTCGTACTCGCCGTGATTCAAATCACCGATGACCGAGTGCCGAACGGACAGCACCTCCGCGTTCAACACACGTACGGTGCAGCGAAGTCTCCTCCTTCTTGATCCAGCAAGGGGAAGGAGAGGTTGATGGAGATCCAGCAGCACGACGGCGTGGTGGTGGATGTAGCGGGTCTCGGCAGGGCTTCGCCGAGCTTCTGCGAGAGGGAGAGGTGTAGCAGGGGAGGAGGGAGGCGCCCAAGGCTGTAATGTTGCTGCCCTCCCTCCCCCCCCCCCTTTATATAGG